>NW_015388650.1:95873-115264 GCF_001527695.2 Protobothrops mucrosquamatus | reverse complement strand
AACGGCCCGCCGCGGCCCGCTGCACCCCCCCGCGGCCTCCCGGACGGCCCGCCGCCGCCGCCTACCTGACCGCGCCACCGCCGGTTAGAAATTTTTTTTTCTTTTGTTTTGTCCTCTAAAAACGATGTGCGTCTTATGGTCAGGTGCGTCTTATGGTGCGAAAAATACGGTAATTCTATTTCAATGGCTATGAGTGGCAGGGAAAAATTGGTAACATCAAAGGATATTTTAAAGGAAAGTTTATTCACCATTATTTTCTCCCTGAATAATCCCCGATTATTTATTTAGTTATTTCAATCAT
Organism: Protobothrops mucrosquamatus; assembly: GCF_001527695.2. Classification (NCBI taxonomy): domain Eukaryota; kingdom Metazoa; phylum Chordata; class Lepidosauria; order Squamata; family Viperidae; genus Protobothrops; species Protobothrops mucrosquamatus. Next base: position 114,963 of record NW_015388650.1, on the reverse strand, counting down.
TTATATAGCTACACATCTTCTAAGCAGATTTCTCAATTTACACTCTGAAAACATTACCTATTAAAACAAAATTACAAACACGAGCAAATAGAAAGATGGAGAGAGAGAGAAAAAAAAATTGTTGTATTCAATAAACTTTTTCCTCCTTTATAATCCTAAGTGCTCTAAAAGAAAGAAATAGATTTTGTTTTGTAGAACATAACTTATAGAAATGAATAGCAGGTAATAGAGAATGGTCAGACATCCTGAATATATCATTCATCTTTCCAAGTGATGTCTGTGAACATATATAGACAAAACTGAGGCCCATGTCTACATGCAATTCCTGAAAACCTTTTATATAATTCCCAAAGGCCTTTTATAAGTTACCAAATTCCTGTAATTCTTAATGTAATAACTGTTAAATCATTGAGCAGTAACCTGTTTAATAAATCAACAAAATCACATGAACTATTTAATTAAAAATAAGTTTAACATGCATTTCAATTTTCTTTTTTTGTTTCTAGCTGTACCTATTTTTGAGACTATGACATCAGCACTGTCACTTAAAGATCCCTTGACATCTAGAGCAGTGGCCTGCAACCTTTTGGACACCATGGACCATTTCCATGGAGAAGGGTTTTTCCGCGGACTGGAATGGGTGTGGTTTTCCATGCTGCCTGCATTCCATAGATAGAGCTTCGCTTGTTTGTGCAGCAAAGTTACTGGCATGCCATAGCCTGGTGCTGGTCTACGGACTGGGGATTGGGGATCCCTGATCTAGAGGCATGCTACAGGACACAAAACAGGCAGTCCATACAATCTCTAGTTTGTAAGGTCATTTCTAGCAAAGAGAAATAATAGCTCCAGACAAAGCACCTGACAGTGCTTGGCCAGTTTTACTCAAGGGGAAGAGTCATATTTACAGCTATTCACCATAGGCCACAAAACCCAGAAAAATTACTGTGCTTTTCCTAAGGAAGGCCAGGAAGAACATCTCAATCCTACCAAAACTAAGTGTTTGTGGCTTTTGGAACTAGCTAGGCCCAGGGATTTTCCTCATAGTTTCGGTCTGGCCAATATGATCTGGCACATTGGGTGTGTTCTTTCTCTGTGGTAGGACCTGCTCTCTGAAATGAGGTCCCCCCAGAGATCCATACATCATGATGGCAGTCCCAAAAGGCCTTGAAAACCTGGATGTTTTCCCAGATAAGGGTTAATAGGATTCCTGCTGTTTTTATCTATTCTGGACTACTGCAACACTCTCTACACGAGGAGATTTGGAAGCTATAGTAAAATTGGTACAGAATGCAGTTGCAAGGCCAGTTCTTAGGACTACTTGGGTGATGTTTACATTGCTATTGCGCAAGCTGCATTGGTTGCCAGTTTGTTTCCAGGCCCAATTCAAGGTGTGGTTATTACCTTTAAAGCCCTTTATGGCATGGGTCCAGGTAACCTGAATAACTGTCTCACCCCAATGAATTGGCCCACCCCACCCACATGGGGCAAGTGGAAGGGCATGCTGAAGGACCCCATCAGTCAAGGAATTTTGGCTGGCAGGGTCTAGGAGAAGAGTCTTTTCTGTCATGGCTCCTGCCCTCTGGAACATTGTGCCTCTTGACGTAGCACCTTGTTGGCCTTCCAAAAGGGCCTGGAAACCTGGTTTTGCCAATTGGCCTGTGGCTCTGATAGGGGCATGTCATACTGGAGGTGGTTAATGGATTGAGATAAGACTCCACCTCCATCCTGTATCTTGCTCCCTCCCTTGCTATGTTTGTTAATTTTAAGTCAATTTTAATGATTAATGAAATAAATAAAATATTAATAATGTTAACCTTTATTATTTTAATGTTTTATGTTGGAGGATTTAGTTAATGTAAAAATTTCTCCACAGTTTCTTCAAGTCCCTGTGTACAACTTAACTTATCTGGAAATTTACTTCTCTGGCTTTAGCTTGTGGCTGGATAATTTGATGTTACTAAAAACAAAGTTATAACTTAAATTCATAAAGAAAAAAAAACAAATTTAAAATGGGATTTTGAAATTAATTATAAGAATCTTTCCTGTGGGAAAATGCTGTTGTTTTGAATTTTAAAAAAGTTGCGATTTTGAAAGTTGAACACTAGAGGGAACTACAAGGAATTAAAGATTATAATTAAAGAACAATTAAATTTGATTTATTCGTACAAAATGGAGTAAAATTGTCCGTCACATTGGACATACTGAGAGCTATTTGTGAACAATGGATCTCCAAGTAAATTTTAAGGATGTTTGCCATAAAAGATAGTTTAAAAGATATTATGGAAGAAGAATAAGACAGAGACCGAATTGAAAGTGGTTTTAAAAGTGACAAGCTACAAGAATGATATGGGAAAATATGCTACACTGGACATCTTAAAGGTCAAGATTGTTATATATAAAAGAAATATAAAGTTTATTTGATCAAAGTTAAAACATATGTTGTTATTTCTGATAATCCTAATGGACTTTATTTATAGATATGAGATATGAAGAGATCATTTACTGTATTTTAAGATATTTTTTTACTGTATTTCTTTTTTACTAAAATTATTTTTGCTCATTATGATGAAATGGGAAGTCATTTCTTATAAATTATGGTTGGCTTATACCTAATATCAGATTATGGTTTGCTTTTTTTTTAATTCCAGTGACCTCAAAGCAAGAAGCATGGCATTCAAATTTAATATATTACTATTACTATTGTTCAAGACAATGTGAAATCACAGCTGCCAGTTCTTTTACTGGTGTTGGCATTATTATACATCAAGGTTTTCCCACGAACCTAGGATGTCGTAATGTAGCAGTATATGTGAGGATCCAAGCAAGATGGCCTTTTGAAATTGACAGATGGAAATTTTGTCAATGTGCCCGCCAAGATTTTTCAGTATATGGCACTCAGTGTGCTGATTATTATTATCAATAACAGCCTATTAGTTTGGATGATCTAAGCCACAACAAGTCTAAGTAGTGAATGGAAATCAGTTCCCAGCCCTGTTTACAATTCTGATGTGATGGTCACTCATAACCTTACAACTTACAATATATTGTGGCATAGATACAATAAGGACTGATATCAAAATAAACTAGATTATACTGTTAAAAAAAAAGTATGTGCAACAATATTGTACCACTGTGAAACTTTGAAATGTATAAGGACCTTGTACTTGCAGGAAAATGCTAGGAAGAAAAAAATGTTCAACAAAAACTTATGCTATAATAAACCTGTTAGTCTAAAATATCACAAGATGCAACACAGCCATCTCTCTGAAAACACTGTCTGTGTGAGGGGGGGGGGGAGAGAGACTTTATTAATCTACAACAGTTACATCCACAACTCATCTTTGCCCAAACGATGAAACCACACAGTTATAGGGAGATCATTTCTAAAGACTTCTGGAAAAGATCCTTTTGAGGTTATTGTCAATCAATGTAATCAACATTAAAGAAAAACGGTAAAAGGTTTAAATTAATTTAAATTATGTAAGTATGAGAATGGCATTTTTAAGGTCACAGGAAGTTATCTGTAAGCCACCAGGAATCACCAGGAGTTGGGCAGCCATATACATTTTTTTAAATAAATAAATTATATGCTTGGGTAAAACAAATCAAGATAATAATAACTAAGTATACCCTATCAAGTAGATACAGCCCTTAAAATAACACTTTTATATGTTATAGGACAGGTTTTAAGGTCCTAGGGACCTAGGATAATAGTGGGAACTATTATCCTAGGAATGTGAAGAATGTATATTTCTAAAGTCTGGAAAAAAATAGTGGATGTCTCTAGGAAAGCAAACACCAGGTAATACCAAAGTTATATCTGTTATATAGCACAATGCATTGAGCTGGAGAGGTCTTTCCCTTCTATTCCAGCTTTAAAAATAATAAGAACAAATACAACCTCGGAAACCCCATGAAATCAAAGGGAAAGAGCTTTTTAGTTAGCAACACCAGGTTTTCGAAGACGATGGAAAAGCTGTAATTCAACGGGCAACCTCGGCTGCTCTGCTTGCACTACACAGAAATGAGAGAAAACTATTTCAAACAGGGCAAAAAGCCAAAGGACATTTCAGTCCTCTCGAGTACGAAGGGAGGGCGAAGAGGAATCCGGGGAGAGTTTCCTGGGATCTCTTGTTGAGATTTACAAATAAAATACGGCCAGAAACGAAAAGGGAAACACAGAGAGAGAGAAAACCTCAAGCTTTGCTCCCTTAGTTTTAAGGGGAAACGCCACGACCCAGTTGGGACTAAATTACCAGGCTTGACTTCTGACTTTCACTCCAAAAGCCCAGATCAATTTTTTTTTTTTAAATTCACTTTTTAATCTTTTGGGGACCCCCTTGGCGAAGCCCCCAATGTCTCTGCGCAGGCTGCCTCTGCCTGCGTGCAAGAGGAAAGGGACGGCCCTCTTCCTCGGCAACAACAGCCTTTTTCTGTGCGGGTTTCCCACCTGGGCCCCGCCGACCGACTGGAGAGAGCGGCAGAAAAAACAGGCTGCCTGGCTGGCCGGGAGCGGCACCCACCTGCCCGTCTCCTCACCTCTTCCGGATCTGCTGGCTGGCTCCCCCCTTTGAAGACGAGCCCAGGCCTCAACCACAGCACCGGCGTGGCGTAACGCGAACATCCGACGCCGGTCCCCCCCCCCTTTCCCGGCCGAGCGGCCCGTGTGTTGGGGAAGCGAGTTACGAGCCGCCGCCGCCGCCGTCACCAACCAGCCACCCAAAGACCAGGGCGGGAGAGAAGAGGCGGCGCGCGCCGCGAGGGCCGGCAAGGAGCGCCCGAGTTATGCCCCGCAGGCGACGCTCCGGAGCGAGTGCGGCATCCCGGGGGGGAGGCGGGGGGAGGGAGCTCCCTGGGCGCCCGGGCTCGCGACTGCCCTCGCCGCCGCTCCCGCTTTCCCGGAGCTCGAGCTGGAAGAGGAGAGCTCGCCGCGGCGGTTCCCCCCCCCCCCGCCTTCCCGGCTGGAGCGCCCCCTGCTGGGCTGTGCGCGGGACCGCTGGAGCCAGCCCGAGGGGGCTGCTGCTCCCTCTGGCCGGCGAGCAAAACAGAAAAAAAAGCGGGGAAAACAGAAAGCGCTGCCAGGCCGCCGTCTTTTCTTCCACCGGCTACCGTCTCTCTCTCCGGGGATGCTGAAGGACGAAGAGGGATGGGGGGGCTTTTTACGTACCTGGCCGGAAGAGTTTCTCCTCCCGGTGAATTCCTGGGAAGGCTGAAGAAGCAGGCAGTTGCCGCCGCAGCTTCGAGCAGCCGTCAACCGCCGTAGCTCTCTAAGCCAGTTTACACCCTCAGTTTATAGCAGGTTTTATCTCACCAAGGCTTTCCAGGGAGAACGTTGTCTCCTTGGAGCCTCGGGGCGTGAAAAGACCCCGAAAGCAACATAAATTAAACACACAACACAATCCAGCCTTAAAGCGAATCCCCAAGTTGTCCCGGGAGTCACGGGCGTACGAAAAACGGGGAGGTGAATTCGCGAAAGGTTTCAAAAGAGGCCGGGCGATTTGCCTAGGTATCGCTAGAAAGCCAGCTAATCTCAGGAGCAAGAGTCCAGCTCTTTCTTCAAAGGCTTACTATCTTGAATAAAAAAAAGCTCTAGGAATGTGGCCCTCAAATAACCAGCAGTTTATCTAATCAAGATGTAGTACCAAAAAAAACCAAAAAAAAAAAAACCTGTGGCAGATAAAGAGTATTACCTCATAATTTTTTTTAATGGGAATGAGTAAACTTCAGCTTCCAAAACAAGTTCTGGCCTATGTGTGTATTTTGAGCTGTTCAGAAGGCTTGCATACAGTTTTTTTTTAATAGTACAGTAGTTGCACATCATTATAAAAGAGTATCGCACAGTAATTGTAGTTATGTTAATAATATGGGTGTGTTATGTGATCCTTTAGCATGCTCATGGCAAATCAAGTATGTTATTTCAGAAACCGTACAACTTCTTTATATTACAAATAAGCTGAGAAATAGTGACTTGCTTTTGCATTCCTCCAAAGTTTGCAGCTAAAATAATGGATATAGGAAAAAGAAATGGAGGAAAAATGATAAGCATCATGCTGAGTTAAAAATTATGCAAACAAGGTCATCATAGAAACTGGAGCTTTCATTGAAAAAGATTTGTGATGACCAGTGTAAATTTGTTCCAACTGTGAATTTGTTCCAATTGTGTCCTCGGGAATGACATAACCTAAAGTGAATATTGAGATGGAATAAGTTTAAGAGGATGTACTTATTGGTCTTCAAAGTGTGTTCAAAGTGTGATTGATTTTATAGTAGTGATACTTTGGACAGCCAATTCAAAGACGCTTTGGAAAAGCCAATCAAGGTGTTTCAGTGAATTTGCACTTCAGTTTAAACAATATATTGTAGGTTCCCTCAATTCCTATATTTCAGTTCTTCAGTTTTTTATGACTTGGCTATATAAATATTTTCTCATTCTGATATAAATACTATAAATGGGATCTTTTTTTTTCTGGTTCCAAGATCTTTGTTATATGTTATAATTAGCTACCACCAGTTCAGACCAAACATATGCATAGATTTTTTTTAATGGAAATCATGTGAGCTAAACAGAATTTTTTAGACAAAAGAGTGAGTTTGAACAACACCACTCTGCTTTGGTTTTAATTGAAAAAGTGGCATTGGCCTCAATGAGAGTTTTTGTCTCCATACAAAATAATCAGTCATCTGGTGTTTGATCTATTCAAAACACATGTGCACATTAAATAATGGTTTGATGTGCCGTGTGAACTCAGTCACTCAGTCACTGTATTTTGTAATTTCAGACTTGGTGTGTTGTGTGCACTCAGCTTATGGTTCATGCCTAATGTATGGCTTATCATGTGGGAAGACTCACGCTACACTATTTTTTCAATGCTTTACCAGTCATCTCTTACTTTAGTCACCATTGACATACACTTCCTGTTTGTGACATGTAGAAAATCAAAGCAAAGGCAGTAACCTGATCTGGATTGAACCATAGTAGGTATTGGATCACTGAGTTTTTATCTACTGTGTGATACCCGTGTTTCACTGTCATACACCTGTAGGGGGAGAAAGTATAGGAACAAGAGAAATACTTTGTTATTGTGGCATTCCTGCTTTGAAGTTTTGTATCTAAAAGCTGGAAAGGTGGGATAATAAAAATAAAACAAATTTTGGTTACAATAAATTAAAAAGTGGCATATAAGATAACTAACATTAGAAATAAGAAACATGATAAAACATACCTTAATTACAACAAATTCATCCTGAAACATTATGCAGCATTTTTTGCAAACTAACATGAAACAAATTGCTTGTTTCAAATTTAGTGTAAATAATATGCTTATTTCATTTTTTTAAATCTCATTTCAGAATAATTGTTGATTTTCAGTGTTAAATTCAGGTGAGATTCAGTTTTTTTCCACTTCAGCTAAAAGGAATGCTATCAAAATAGTGTTACACCAAGAATATTCCTGCTGACTAAAAGGTGAATGTGATAGTTGATTTTCTCCTCTTTCTTTGGTTACCAATATAATCTGCCTCAGTGGCTGGAAGATCATCTTATCTTCCAAAACAGATACAGAAATACCAAATAAGAATTACAGCATAAACAATTTAATCATCTTATTCCTTCATGAATGGAAAAAGCACTTTAATTTTGGGGTGACAAATTCTGGATCTAGCTCAGCTCATTAAAAAAAAGCATATGTGATAAAACATGGTGATAAATAACAATTTCTCTTTAGATTACCTTTTCATCATTAATCTTCCAAAACAGAGTCTATTTGTGTTTTCATAGCCACTTTTCACATTGGCACATCTGCAATTCTATGCATATTTATATGAAACTGATATTCAAAGTGTCAATGGAGTTTATTTTTAAGCAAATATAAGAGTTGAAGAGGCCATTTTGACCATCAAATCCAATTGGTTTCTCAATATAGGAATCCAGATCAAAGGATTTCATAAAGATGGTTGTCCAGCCTCTGCTTCCATGCATTCGATGAATAGGAGCTCACCATGTCTCTGGGTGACATTTTGCTATCACACTATTCTTGTTATAAGGAAGAGTTCCCTGACATTCCTTTGAAATCTATATTGCTGTAAGTTAAATATGTTATTTTATGCCCTGCCTTCTAAAGTAAGAGACATCAAGTCTTCTGTATGACATCCTAAAAAGACTGTATGATATCCTGACAAAGCCATGGTGACCTCTGTTCCTTTCTGCACTGTTTTCAAGGTGCTTACAAATCAATTATTAAGTGCTCTGGAATCTTCCTAGATTTCAGTATTAAGCTGACTGGTATGTAATTTGCTGGGTGTTCCTCCCCGGATGTTCCTCCCCCATATCCCTTCTTTAAAGATAAGGACAACATTCTTTTTCCTTCATCTTTCTGTCCCTTTACCAATTGTCCAGGATTTCTCAAACAAAAGGGTTTGATAAGACCACCAACTAATTCTTTCAGTACTTCAGGATGCAATTTATTCTAGTTCTGGAGTTTTGAACTTCTTTAAAGAAAATATGATTATCTGGCCATGTCCCTTACCAATTTCGAGTTTCAAACATATCTTTTCATCCTGTTCTTCACAACTTTGTGGTGGACCACTTATTTTTTTGTTGAAAAAAACTGGGAAAAATAGTTAAATAGCTCTATTTTTCTTTGCTATCTGTTCTCGTTTTGATATCTTCATTGGTAAGTGTGCTCAATGAATAGAAGGGTACTACAAGTCATCATGCATTTCAGTGTCACCAGGATAATGCTTTAATATCATCAGTGTGAACAAAATATCAATCCAATATAAAAAAATGTTTCTTGCAGGAATATGTAGAATTTCACACTGTATAAATATGATCCTGTTAATATATCTCTTTTGGCTTTCCCCAAGTTAGAGCTGTAAATTTATTTGCTTTTGTATTAAGTAACAAAGCAACTAAAGATGTAAGTACACTTTGTAGTATTAATAAAAATTAATGTTTCTCATAATGTTTAAATTATTTTTTTACTCTTCCAGTGAAAACATCTAATGAAGACATTATCTTTCTGTGAATCCTACCTTAGGACACTGTTCCATACTTTCTACGTGTCCCAGCATGAGAATGAGCCACCTTCTGTTTTGCAAGGGCTGAATGGATGAGGAATTTGTGAGGAATGAATGACATTGTCCTCAGTCCACCTGTAATTTGCTGGGAAGGTGACCTCCTTCTGAGTTTTCTAGCTCTGTATCAAAAGTACAGTATTGTTTTTCGTCTTTGTTGCTAGAAGCAGGGCAATCTGGTCTGCTTACTTAATTCTGTCTAACATAAATATCCTTGTTCCAATTGGCTAAAATGTGCTCTGTGAGGTACACCCATTTCCTCAGTCTCTGCTCTTGCCTTTGATGGCCATCTCTATATTCTCTCTACATTCTATTTAGTAGAGTAGTGCTAGCCATTTCTCTCCCTCTCCCCTTAATCAGGTTCATCAGAGGAACTTTGAAACATTGGCTTTTTCTTTGTTTTTTTAAAAATGCATTTTATTTTATGCATTTAATTGACACATGTTCAACCAAAGTTGTGACTGCATCAGCTCTGCCAGCTGCCACTGCTATGGTCATGTGATGCTCATTTTGAACATTCCCTGACAGTTTCCCAGCCATTTACACAATCCCTTGCTCCTTCCCCCACCCAGCAGCAGCCACTTACCTGCCTGCTGAGAAGGAAAGGGAAGGGAACTAATGACAGAATGAGAGAGAGGAAAGAGAGTTAGGGGAAGGGAGGGAAGGAGAGAGAAAAGGAAGAAGGGAGGGAGGGAGGGAGGGAGGGAAGAAGGAAGGAAGGAAGGAAGGAAGGAAGATTTCTGATACTCTCTGTCAGCTTTCCACAAGGAAATCAGACAAAGAAACTAGCAGGAAATCACTCCTGCTCCCATTGCTTTTTTGCCCACCTATGATTATTCTTTTTCTGTTTAGGTAAGGAAATATATCTGAAAGGATGACCCTGCAGGTCATTGCTTGTCCAATCTTAGCTTCTAAACATCATGACATATGAATCCGCATATGCAGGGGAAGAGACAAATGAAGAAAACAGTCTGGCAGTGGCACAGTCCAAGCCCCCACCTCTTTTGTATATTCATTGTTTGTAAGTAAAAGGGACAGAACGTATGTTGCAACAGTATAATGTTTTCATTATTTTTATGAAAGTGGTGGATGCTGCAGACAGTACAGGCCCCTCTGTATTTTGTAATAGTAGATATGCATATTGTATTGAAAGTCATAAACTTCAGTTTCTATATGATTTAAAATATATGTTTAATGTAGGTACTGTATCTATACACGGGGAGTTCTTGGCCTACATCAGCTATTGTGGCCAGGATTGCCATAGCTAAACAACATGATCATAAAGCATAAAGTCACATGACCACATTACATCATTGAGCAACAGCAATTTCAACAGTCCTGGTTGCCTATGTTAAGTAATGACAACACTGGACACTAAGTGAGTGCTTGACTGTGACTTCTGATTTCCTGCTGGCTTCCCCACTGACACTGCTTGTGGGAAATCTGCAAGGAATGTCAGAAATTGTGATCAAGTGACTGTGGCTCACTGTAATGTTGTAATCATGAGCCAGGTGCCAAGTATTAGTATGGTATCACATGACTCTGGGGATGCTCTGACTGCTGGAACTATGAGAACCCATTAGTGCCATTGCAACTTTGAACAGTTGCTAAATGAATGGTCATAACACAAGGACTACCTGTAAATGTAAAGAAGTAGTAAAATTTATTCTGAAAAACATACCTGTTTTAAACATTGTTTTTTTTAAAAAAAACTTGTTTTGCTTATATAAACAGTGTCCTATGATTTTATTTAGCATCTGTTCACTTAATTGTAATAACTTCCTCAGTATTCAAAAGAACTGTCATTTATAGTAAAGCTTTCTTATATGTAATGTTAGGTAGAGAGTATATCTGTTTTCAATAACTATAAAACTTGTTCTTGAGCCTCCATGTTTTATAACCTAATTTTTAATTGCTTGGAAATTTTGGTAGAACTTTTATTAGAGACAATTACTGTGCATCTTTTTGCTTTGCTACCCGGCACATTTTGTATCATTTTAATTATAACTTTAATTTTTTGGTCAAGAACAGTTCATTTACTGACCGTTCAAAGTTACAACAGCACTGAAAAATGTGACATGACTGTTCTTCATAATTACGACCTTTGTAGCATCCTCATGAACACGTGATCAAAATTCAGATGCTTGGCAACTCATTCATATTTATGACCGTTGCTGTGTCCCAAGGTCATATGATCCCCTTTTGCGACCTTCTCACAAGCAAAGTCAATGGGGAAGCCAGATTCACTTAACAACCAGGTTACTAACTGCAGTGATTCACTTAACAACTGTGGCAGGAAAAGTCGTAAAATGGGGCAAAACTCACTTAACAACAAAAATTTGGGGCTCAATTGTGGTTGTAAATTGAGGACTACCTGTATTGTGTAACCCAGTGGAACTCATAGTTAAAATCTTAATCATTTTTGCAAATTCTTATATTATTCCTATTCAATAGTATATTTACTGTTATCTGAGTTATCAGAGGGACCATCTCTACTCAATTATATTTGCTTGTCCAATCACATATGGCAGAGATAGCATACTGTGGATCCCGTCTGTTAGGGAGCTACACTTGGTGGGTCCCAGAAGATGGACCTTCTATGCTGTAGTGCCTGCCTAATGGAGTTTTCTCCTCCCAGAAGGCAGCTGAATTCCATCCCTGTTATCATTCCACAAGTCTCTCAAGAACTGGCTATGTCATTAGGCCTGGAGATCCTATGAGACTTGCGATGGCTCCATTATTTCGGTTAGCATTATCTTCTCTTGTTCTTGTGCTTTTTGTAATTTTTAATAGTGAATATGTGTGTGTGTGTGTGTGTGTGTGTAAGTAAGTGTATATACATGTGTGTAGGTATATATATATGTATGCATATAGTGCCATACACTATCCAGAATCGCCTTTTGTGAGATGAGGAGGGGAGGGGCATACAAGTTTGATAGATAGATAGATAGATAGATAGATAGATAGATAGATAGATAGATAGATAGATAGATAGATAGATAGATAGATAAAATATAATACAATATAATACAAAAATAAATCCGATAAAAATAATATGAAGTAGGTCAATTTATTTGTGAGCTATTTTTTTTCAAGCTATAATATTACTTTTGATAATTCTATGTTGCCTTTTCTGACTCCCCCCCCTTTTTTTCCCCAAACGGAATGGGGCATTGAACTTCTATAGCAAAGACAACATTAATGCCCAAATTTTTAGAAACAATCAGTAGTTTTGAAAATGAACCACTCAAATGGTGTATGAATTTTTGTGAATTCTTTAAAAAAAGGGAACAAGTAAAAACCCAGAATAGAATTCTCAGTATCGAGAATGGCTAATGAAAATTGAAAAATATTTTCTATTTTATTGAATGAGACTTATTCCATAATGAATGAGTTTAGGGTTGCATTGACACTTCAAAAATCAGATTACTACAATGCAAGTAAACATTTTTCTTTCAAATAATTTATAGAATTTCTATATGTCAAACATTATTTACAAGATGACATGTACAAGTACTGTACCTTGATTTTAATGAATGACCTGCTTTTTAGTCATCAAGCCACTTCTGGTTCTTGTGACCTAATTCATAGAATAATTGGAAGTACATGGCCTCCACAGTAAGTACTTTTGTTATAAATATGTCTCTGCTCTTTAACATTTTGTCTAGATTTACTCTTTGATTTCTCTTTCACTCAAAGAGCAGATTTAAAAAAATGTAATAATTATAATTATCACAGATTTTTGAGCACAGGAAAATAAAGTCTACTACTGTTTATCATCACCTATTTGTAGTGGATTATTACTGCAATATTTCCATTTGATATAATCTTGGGGTTTTTAATATTCAGCCTCAATTTTTGTCTTCACTAAGAGGTTACATCATATCTGAAATTCTTAATATTTCTTCCTGCAATTTCTTCCAGCCTTTCTTATAATATGTTCTACATAAAATAGGATGATGTTATTCGGGTTTGACTTTTCTTTCCATTCTAACTTTTTCTTTCCAGTCAAATTGTTCAGTATGTAGGTAAGTTGATCTAGCTCAGGCATGTCAAACTCGCGACGTCACATGACGTCACACAATATATCAGGACTTTTTCCCCATGGCCAGCAGTGGGGTGGGCGTGTTTTCGACATGATGCATCCGGCCCGCAGGCCGGCAGTTTGACATGCCTGATCTAGCTATTCACAATGTGTGGTGATTTACAGAATCAAAACCCATAGAATCAAAATCCATTAATACAGCAAAAGTAAATTACATGTAGTCCATTTTGTGATTGTTCGAAGTTACAGCAGCATTGAAAAATGTGACTTATTATCATTTTTCACATTTACGACCATTGTAGCAACCTCATGGTCACATGATCAAAATTCAGACACTTGACAATTCATATTTATGACGGTTGCAGTGTCATGTGATCGGGGTCATGTGATCACCTTTTGCAAACTTCTAAAAAAACAAAGTCAATGGGGAAGCTAGGTTTATTTAACAACTGGGTTACTAACTTAACCACTGCAGTGATTTACTTAAACGTGGCAAGAAAGTCATAAAATTTGGCAAAATTCACTTAACAAATGTTTCACTTAGCAACAGAAATTTTCGACTCAATTGTGGTTGAAAGTCAAATAGGGTTGCCAGGTCTGCTTCCAAAAAATAGCGGACAAGCGGGGGGGGGGGGGTTAAGTAGTTAAAAAAAGTAGACTGTACAGCTTTAGATTACGTACCATTTCATCATAAAGCTTTTGAATAAAAAAAATGTCCACTATTTTGTGAAAAAAATAGTGAACATAATGTGAAAAATGTGGACTGTCCACTCAAATAGTGGACACCTGGCAACCCTAAAGTCAAAGACTACCTTTATATTTTTGTAACTCTCTTTCCTTCTCCTCTGATTGTTTACAATGTGATCTTAGAGCCATTGCATCTTCTGAAACAAGCTTGATCTTTTTACCATATTTGTTTGTTTATTTCATTTATTTTGTTTGGTTTGTATAATTTTGCTGAAGTCTGGATTGCATTATCTTACTAGCATGCAAATTAAGTGCACACGTTCTAGGATTTTATTGTTTCCGGTTTATCTGTATTCTTTGGTGAATTTATTTGTAACAATGTGTAATGATTTCAATTTCCATGAAGATGGTAGGCCATCAAGTGAGTCTGATTGATTGGAGTAAGTATTCATTCCTATATTTTGGACTGTTCAGGGTATCTGTGGTTGAGGCAAGGGGCCTAAATGGCAGCACAACAACATGATCAAAATGCTACATCAAGACACACATAAGGAAGTAGAGCTTAAATTGTACAATTATGGCCCCTTGGCCTCCTCCATAGGTGCCCTTCAATAGATTATAACGTTCCATCTCACATCTCGGTATTCAGTAGAGAGAGGAGGATCAGCATAACTATTTCATATTATTATGGAGATTAGAAATGACTTGAAATAAAGGATTTCTAAGCATTCTCCCTTTGGAAATGCAATTGGCTCCATAACTTTAAAAGAATTACAGTGCGATACTATGCATTTTGGTTCAAAATTAAGGCCTCCTGTTGTGGGCAAATAGGAATTACTCCCTATTAAGTATGTGTACCATAGCAGTAATTCAAACTTGGAGCCTCTGGATCTTATAAAGGGCATAATCACTAGAAGAAATGTTTAGCCTCCCAATAGAGTAATGTTTGTTAAAGAAAGGTCTGCAGCCTTTCATTATCCAATCGTGGAACATTTTAAACCATTTTATTTTTCCTCAATTTGAATAACGTGTATTCTTGATAACGGATGAAAGATATCATGGCACAAAGGTTTCTTCTGCTTCCAGTTCAGCTCAGGGCCAGCTTGTTCCATGACATCAGTTCATTCTGAGGGCTGAATTGGCATTTTTCTGTTTCCTTGCCAGTTCATCTGAAATTAGAGCAAAGTTGGCTTTGTGTGTTTGTTTTACAACACTAAGTCTTGTGAACAGTCAGTTTCTGGATCAGCTTTAGTCTTGTATCACAAGGCCTCCCAGCTTCTGGGTATAAACAAAACCTTGTTCGGTAGCTACTGTGTTTTAATTATCCTGTGGAAAGAATAAAGGCAATGCTATCTGCCAACTGGATCTTAATGATTCTAGTCAGAGTTTAGTCAGTTTCACATCTCTGTTAAAAAAAATAAACAAACTTAGTTTTTTGGTGGTTGTATGGGCAAGCATTATCAGCAAACCTAATCTTAATCCTTCTAGTCAGTTTCACAGTCCTTCTTTGAAAAACAAACAAATATACCCAAACCTGTCCAACTTGATTTTCCCTCCTTATGTAAGCAATGTTCACTGAACAGTTGTTTCACTTCCCAGCCTCTAGGCCGAAGCCAGCAATTACTTCCTTCAATACACACAGATATAGTGGCTCTAAATTGCCATCATGATTGAAACTATTATAAATTGTACTTGCCACAAAAATAATGCTATGTTTTCCTTCCAGCATCTTAATCAAAAGCAGAAGAAATAAAAGGTTTTATAGAAACTGGGTGTCCCCCAATGAGCTAAAAATGCTATATGTGGTGTCTGTTAACATTTTATTTTAGTTTTCATCTATTTGGAGTGGAAGTGAGTTTTCTGTTACATCAGGAACTATGACTCAAGGGTCCATATCAGTGGTGGGATTCAGCCAGTTCGCACCACTTCGGCAGAACCGGCAGCTAATTTTTTGTTGCCCAGGCCCAGAATGGACTTCCGGAAGCGGCACCCACACAGAGAACTGGTTGTTCACATATTTGAATTCCACCACTGGTCCATATACTATGTGAATCCTGGTTTTTTTTATTTCCCTTAATGGCTACTTGGTGGGAGCATTGCTTGACTATTGGTGTTCTCAGATTGGTCTCAGCAGCAATGAAGACGTTTGGAGACTGGCTTCCAAATGGGGATGAAAATTGTGCTAGAAAGAAGTGCCCTCCACTAAAAGAAGGATGATATTTTGATGATCAGAGTTGGATGTTGCTGTTCTTGTTTAAACAAGTCTATTTATGCAACGTCTCTGGAATAGATAGAAGGGTGAAACCATGGCTTTATTATAAGCTAACTACACTAGCTCAAAAGGCTGATGTGACTCATAAGGTGCATAACAGCAATACAAAAAAATCTATGAATATGTTGTAGCCATTGAACACGTATAACTGGTTATTAAATCCAAAAGTGAATGCTAAAATTTAAGAAGGTTTTCCACTACTTCAGTAATATAAGGAAAAACGGCTAGTTTTTAAAGTAAGAAAGAAAAGGAAAGGAAAATGGTTATTGATGGAGAAACATTGTCCTGACATTGTTTTAAATTCAGCTATGAGATTCTGGATTGCTGACTATATTTATGTCAGGGCTTTCTCTATTAAGTCTACCCTCCCCTCTCCAAATTCCTCTGGCATCAGAGCCTAATTACCATCAAGGCACAAAACAAGATACATTAACATTATAGTACTGTAGCTTTTTTGTTCTGAGCTTTTTTAAAAATAAAATAAAATAAAATATCTAATTTCAGTAATCATCTTTTTATCCATTCATACATTCCTTAGAATTGCAGAAACTGTTGAGACATTGCCAAGTCTTAGGCCGTATCTTCATCTCCGTCTCCTGCTTTGGTGCCATCAAGTCAGCGTGGACTCTTTGTGACTGCCTGAACAAATCCCTGGAGTTTTCTTGAAAATTTTTTGCCACCATCCACAAAATGAGAAAAGGGATGGATGAATCCAGATACTGACCAGATCCTATTGAATCTCCAGCAGTATATAAATTCAGCTTGATGCCTCTTTCAAATCCTTCTACTCCAGTGAAAAAAATAGGCGCTCTAATGAAGAGCTTAATTATATGATACAATTATCTCTACATTTTTAAAATTCTTTTCATCAATTGAAGGAGATGGCAGCGAAGAATTAGAATGGTCTTTTTTTTTTGCATCAAAGCTCTCTGAAGAATATTCAAATATCTTAGGATAAAATATACTAAAAAGGACCTTCCTGCTATAATTATGCAATTATAATCCATCAGAACCAGCAGGAGAGGCATGCTATGGGTCCCATCTGCCAAAGAATTTCATCTGATGGGAGCTAGGAAACAAGCCTTTTTTTGCCACAATGCCTACCTTTTGGTACAATATCCCCATTGAGGAGAATGTTAGCCTTAAGCCTCTCGGCCTTCCACAAAGCTTTCAAGATATGTTTTTTAATCAGGCCTGAGGATTCCCCCAACAGCAGGGACACCACACAGTGGCTACATCACGTATAACATTATGATTTTAATCCTCTCACAATTTGGTTTTAATAATTAGTTGAATTGTTTAATTGGTTCTATAATATGTGTACTTCACTGATTTTATTGTACACTTTCCAGAGTCACCTTGTGGAAGATAGGCAGCCATATACGTTTGATAAAATAAATAAATGAATAAATTTTCNTGGCCTAGGGAGGATTTTTAAACTGGGTTTTTTAGAAATTTTAATTATCACAACATAAAAATTTTGGTTTTAATTTGGTTTTATTCGGTGGGGTGTGTGGGTCTTTCTTTGTTTTAATAATGTTGTGAGCCGCCCTGAGTCCTTCGGGAGAAGGGCGGGATATAAATTGAAATAATAAATAAATAAATAAATAAATAATCATAAAAATCAAAGATCAGAATTAGAAACTGCTTGTAGTATTTTAGATTTGGTAAAAGATGCATTAGACATTTTCTGTGACAAAATGTGTATTAGTAATATTTTTTCCTCCAACATTAATGCTTTCTGTTTCTCTTTGACACACTAGAAGACAAACATCAAGCTATGCACTGTTACCTGATTATAGTATTACTGGTTTCTTTTTTCCCACCAACATTAGCCTTTTTCTTAAACAGGCAAAAATAAAGAAAGGGTACATTCTTCATAATTCAGCATGTGTAGTTCCATCTGAAAGGAATCCAAGCATTCATATCTCTACCATAATTAATTAGGTTTGGCTAAATGAAGTACAGCTATATGTATTTCAGGAAAATATAAATAATGAGAGAAGAACTGTATCTCTAAAGCTGATTAACCATTCTTATTAATATAAACTGTTGTGACTGCTTTCAATAGCAGATTGTTTTGGCAGTCTGGTCCACAACCTCTCTGCCCTCAAGTCAGTAAAGTGCTTATATTTTAGAAAATGTGCAAACAATGATTCCCCAGCCTATTAATTTGAATATTGCACTTAGCCCTCTTCATGCATTTTAATATATCTATTTCAGTATTTCTATTTTATATTTCTATTCTATATTATATGGGCATTCAAAGGTGAGATAATGTTGCATACATGATGTAAAATCTGGAATAATGCCTTATTGTTTGTAGAGTGGTATATGATATCTACAGGGAAAAAGTCTCTGTAGGAGATGTATCCATTTCAATCCCTAATTGTGGTTTTAAATGTGTTCAGTTTTGTTCCAACACTTCTTAATATTCTTTAAGTAGCTTGATGGAACATTTATACTAAAATAAAGCAATATTATTGACCATCATTCAGAGGATCACTATTTTTTTAAAAAAACAACAACAACCCTGAATCTTGATGTTGCAGCCTTTTGTGTTTCTTCTTTGGGTGGAAAACATTTCAAAAAAACTTTCTAATATTGTTATTAATTCAAACTATTATTGATATTGATCTAGCTGTCTTAGTTGACCACCATTTAAGTGTGCTGCAGCTGCCAAAAAAGTGAATGCAGTCCCAGGCTGCATCAACAGAAGGATAGCTTCAAGATGAGAAGTGATAGTACTGCTCTATTTGTACTAGTAAGATCACACTTGGAATACTGTGTCCATTTCTGGTTACCATAATATAAAAAAAAAATTGCTGTGACCCTAGAAATTATGCAGAGAAGAGTAACAAAAATGATAAGGGTCTGGAGGCTAAATCAAACAATGATCAGTTAAGGGAACTAGGTATGTCTAGCCTTACAAAGAGAATGATTAAGAGTGACATGATAGTTGTCTTGCAGTACTTAAGGGGATACCATAGAAAAGAGGGTGTTGACTTATT
>NW_015388650.1:86388-93333 GCF_001527695.2 Protobothrops mucrosquamatus | reverse complement strand
TGTCCCCCTGCCAATACGGACTGCGTACGATCGGTGAGGAAGGAGGAGAACCACCGCATAACCGTGCCTCCCACTCCCAACCCACCTAAACGCCGCAGCATGATACTGTGGTCCACAGTATCAAAAGCCGCTGAGAGGTCCAAAAGAACTAGGACAGAGGAATAACCTCTGTCCCGGGCCCTCCAGAGATCATTAACCATGTTATGGATAATTATACTACTTTTATTAAAAGGTCTCAGTAACAGAATCTTCCAAGTCTCAATGTGCTTCCACCTCCCTTTATCTTCATGAGAATTAGAGAGAGTCATGATTGAGAGGCTTTTGCAAAATACATTTCTGCACTCGACTCAGATTTCATTTATCGGATCATTGCCTGGGTCTTCCTCCTGTTCCTCAGAGTTATTCCTACTTCCCATTACAGATCTCCTGTACCTCCCAAGACAATGTTTTGAAGTACAAAAGGAGTTCACAATCTCTGGATGGACTATGGAATGATAACTGGGGACTGGTAGAGTTGTAGTAGAATTGCTATGCCTCTAGAGATGATTGAGAGAAATATGGGCATATTACATATTGTGTTTATTATAATGTAGGTTTGTATGATCATGTTGCACCCTCACTATGGTAAGTTTATTGACTCCCCATTGTAAGTAATTTACAGGTAGACATTTATACCAGTATATTTTTTTATTTTTGGTTTAGGTGGAATTTCTAGAGAACCTAACAATGTATAAACAGTATTTATGCCTTGGGGGACGGATTTTACAGGGAGGTTTTCTGTTTCATCCACTCAAGCTGAGTGGGTATAGGATATAACAGCTAATCTCTTAATATCATAACCTATTCTCAACAATGTTTAAAATATGTTTTGCAAATTAATGTTAGAGTGAAAGCAGTATGATACTGATAGCCCAGAGACTAACTTTAACTGAAACAAAAACTGTTCTGTAAACACAAAGGAATATAATGAATACTCCCACTCCCAGGTTTTGATTACAATTTATTTTATTATAATTTATTGTAATAAAAATTCTTACACTGTGGAATCCTTGGTGCTCTCTGAGCTTGGTTGTTTGCTTGCAGATGATTTATTACCCATCTAGGTATCATCATCAGTGTAAGGGAGTATGGGATTTGCTCCTTGTTTATACACAGTAGTGTGATGAAATGTGCAGCTGGAGAAGGTTTGTGTGTGTGTGTGTAGGAATCTCAGCAATTCTATAGTGGCATTCCAGAGAAGAGGCAACACATTCCAGAGAGAGGCTCAAAATCAGAGGCTTTGCAGTCTGAACTGGATTGGGAAGACAGGAAAAGGTTTGGGATAGCCAAAGGTTATAGCTTTCATCTGGGGAGATTCTCCCTATTAGATGCAAACAAACAAACCTGGACTGGATTGGATTTCACTGTGTGGGCTTTGGGCTCAGGCCTGACAGTATTGGTGGGGTGTAGTTTTTTCCTTGGTATTTCCTTGATTAGGTTATTGTTTTCTCTTTGTTTGTCTGGTGTTAATCATTGCTTATGTGATTGTTGGCTGTTGGAGAGGATGTGATCTGGTCTTTTTGTTTCCTTCTTAGTTTTTGTTTTTGTTTTGTCTTTGAATGGTGTTTAGATATGGCTTATTTCTACATGTCTATTGATGACTGATTTGTCTGAATATCATATGGTCAGGAATTCCCTTGTCTTTTTGGATTTAGCTTGATTAGGATGCTGGTTGGGTAATGAAATGTTTGCAAACAAGCAACCAAGCTCAGAAAGCACCAAGGACTCCACAGTTCAAGCCTGACCTACTATATTCTGTTAAAATTATTACACTTTGTATAAGTTCTCTATAAATAAACTTTTCTGAAAGTGCAGGGGAATTTAATGGACGCTATCTTGTATGAGTAATGAAGTTGGGTTTTGTAATTTCTGCATTTTGCTCCATGGTGAGTATAAATATGGCAAGAAAAGCAACAACAGTAGTTTCTAGAATTCTTGTTTCTAATAGGAAAATATAGTTGCCAAACTAGAATAGAATAGAATAACTTTATTGTCACTTTAAATGTACACTATTCGGCATACATTAAAATGAAATTTCATTGCATACAGCTTTCAAAGGGTCATCATCACCAATACACACTACATAAATATGACCCAAAAAATAATTTACACATAGCGACATATATTCTATGACACAGAGAAACAACACATAGTTCAGATGTATACATGTACATGGTGAGAAAAATGAATCTTGCGAATTTACCAGCTGGATGGCATAGAGAACAAAGCTGTTGCAGAATCTGGTAGTCCTGCTGGAAATACTTCAAAACCTCCTCCCAGAGAGGAGCAACAGAAACAGACCGTAAAGTTGGTGTGTGGGGTATCTAACAATGCTTCGAGCTCTTACTACATAACGCTTATAAGTAGCATCCTGGATAATGGGAAGTCAGCTTCCTCTAATCTTCTCAGCTGTCCTTACCACTCTCTGTACGGACCTTCTATCTGAGGCACTGCTACCACCAAACCAGATAGTGAATGCAGTTTGTTAAAACGCTCTCAATCATGCCTCTATAAAGTGGCCAGGCAGAAAGGGAAAGATGTGCTGTCCTCATCCGACATACGAAATATAGACGTTGGTTTGCACGCTTCACTAAGGATGACGTGTGGAGAGACCAATTCAGATTGTTAGTTATGTGCACCCCCAGATACTTAATACTATTGACCATCTTTGCCTCCTTGATACTGAGTGGAGTATGACTGTGCCGGCTCTTTCTAAAATCTACAATGATCTCCTTTGTTTTATTCATATTTAGAACCAGGTTACTTTTATTGTACCAGTCCACCAGAGCATTCACCTTTTACTTAAAAGCGTTTTCATTGTCATCCCTGATAAGACCCACTAGCAGCGTTTAGAGTTCACGACTTTAATCAGGTTAAGGCTGGTGGCATATGTTAAAAGTATACATTTCCTAAAGTCACCTTCAAGAAGAGAAAGTTCTTTATCCTGACATATGAATTCCAGTGGAAGAGTAACAATAAATTGTTATTGATGAGAATGTGACAGAATTCCTCTCCCCCCCTAAAAATAAAGCACTATTGATTGGACATTTTGATATATACATCCTACTGTAAATGATAACATCCATTTTTAATCAAACAATAAAACAGAATGTGATGGTAGAACCCTGAGTTGTAGCAACCAGTATAGTCTCCGACTTTAGTAGCAACTGAGATGAGATGATAGTGGGGACAGCATTTTTATGGTTCTTAGTAAAACCCACACAGTAGAAATTGCTGTCTCTTTAATATTACAGTATTTTAATGATTTTACTCTTGTTGGCATCAATAATTTAATTTATTTCTTTGTACCCTATGCACTGTTCCAGAGTGTGGTGTGAAATAGTCACTTAGCACCTTAGGAATTTATCCCCTTGTGGTATTTGTATATGTGTGTGAGTGTGTCTCTCTGTGTGTAATCTGGTGTTTAATGCTTGTTGCCAATAAATAGCTAAACAGTGGGTCTGTGGTCATAAAAATTGTTTAGTATAACTAAAAGGGGAGGTCAATATCTGAAAGCTATAAATAAATCTTTAATGAATTTAATTCATGAATGAACAAACAAACAAACAAACAAACAAACACACAGATACTAGTTTTGCTGGCTTTTTAAATATTTCCACTGGTTTTGAAGTGGAGCTAATATATCAGTTATTAACCCATGCAGTTGTTTAGCTCAGTTTCCCTTCCTCTGGAAGAAAAATGGAGCAACGTTGAGCTGCAAAACATTGCATTTAAGTAAATATAAATGTTATATCACACCCACACACCCACACATCTGCATTATATCTATTTGGAGCATGTGGCATTATGCAAAGGACAGAAAAGGAGTAAGAAATAGTAGGCAAAAAGCTTAAGCACATGAGATGAGAGTGTAGAAAAGGAAATATAGTCAAATCCAGTTTGCACCAACAACAGTCGCTAACAATTTTCTATACCTTTCTATCCTTGTAAGACCTCTTTGGTTCCATTTATAAATAGGGCAAACTGGGAAGACATCAGGGGAAAAAAATATAAAGACTGAAAAATGTTTTTTAGCAACTAAAAGAAAAAAGAAAACTGCATGAGATTAGAAGGCTATAATAAGGAACTCTCCATTTCTCTCCGTGGTATATTTTTATTACCCTTATTACACGTCAACTATATTTTTAAACAACCTCTCTTCATAGTGAAATCTTCATATGCCTTCAAGCATTTTTCTTAGTCGCTTCTCAATTGCTCCTATTTTTGCTAGGCTTAGACACAATCAGTACATTTTATTTAGAAATTCTCACCATGTTACTGACACTGCACAATATTATTATCAGCAGTGTTCAAGCAAACACAAACCAAAGTAGGTCAGTTATAGTTTTTTTAACTGGAAAACCAAATCACTTAAAAAGATCCGCAGATAGTTTCATCATGTGGTTCAAAGCATCCCAAGCTACCCTTTGATATAATGAAACACATTTCCAAGCACAATTCTTTTGTCTTCCTTCTTTTTTTCTCTCCCTCCTCCCATTCCTCCTTCAAAGGGCTTTGCTTTCTACAATTCCTTTGTCAAGATACAGTCTGCCAGTCGAGTAATTACATTCAAAATAACCATTCTTTTCTTCTGGCGGTTTTAGAAGCAGGTAATCTTTAGTATTTTTTTTATAATTAGAGTCACACATAATCCCTTGCCCAACTTTCTAAAATAAAAATAAACTAATGATAGGCCAACTCAGCTGCAAATTATATCATCATTAGGCTGACTAGTTCGAGAGATCTCAGTAAAGCAATAGTAGCTTAATTCAAATTGGCTGTTATCCTATATCATTAGGCCTAACTGTGGCTTCTGCACATTTTCATGCTGCTGATTTCCAAGGTGGCAGCCTAACAATTAGAACCTGCCGGAGCCTCATTAGCATAAACAAACCCTGCAGCCAATTCTTTACCATTAAGTAATCCTAAAAGATGCACATTCCTTTCCATTATTTCTAGATCCTTCATGTAAATTCATGCAGGCGTCAGAATTAAAGAGAAAACAAACAAATGTATTTAATATGCACTCATTCTAATATTTAAGTTGTAAAGATATCTAAAACACTTCCAGGATATATTTTTTCTTAATGTCTTAATGTATGCTGTCTATAAAATGGTAGTGGCTTGGATGTATTGTTTCCAACTAAAATGTCTATGATGTTCCTGACACAATTTAGAAAGTGAAACTTCGTTAGTGTTTAACTTTTGTAAGAGTTAATTCTCAAGAGAAACATCCTAAAAACGTCCTAAGAAATTACAATATTTTACAACATAAGTCAAGTTAAATAAATCAAGAAATTAGCCCAGTATGAAAGCATTAATAGTGAACTCAGAAACAGCAGTGAAGAAACTTGGGATTCCAAATATTTAATGTCTGTTGAAATAAATGGAGCTTACTTTTTTTTTTAAAAAAAAAAAACTGTTTTAAAATTTAAAAGGGAAACCTTTGCAGGTCTAGGTGGAACAAAATCCTATTGGTTTCAGTGAAAAACCTTCATTTCCTTCATTTCTAGGTAAATGTATATGATTGCACCCTAAGTAATATTTCCATATGGGAATTTCAGAGTGTGTTCTCTTTGCGTCTGAACTTATCTCACAGGTAATATGATTGGAGATTAAAATTAGTTAAAGTATGAAGCAATATGTATAGGATGCTTACCTTGTAATGATATACAATGCTAATTTACCACCCATAAGTAAAACGTAATCCATAACAATACATTGGTAATACAATTTATGTACAATTCTCAGAATTGCTTATTGTTTATGGTCTCCCTAATGTGCACCATGAGTTATTATTAATATAATCACTCGTAAATCTGAGCACTCTCTGTAGTGTGTATTGCTTCTCATTAGATACTTAAGACACTTTAATGAAATTGGTCACAATTATTCCCACTGCAGAACTGGACAATTAGATTGAGAAATGCTCACTTGTTCAAGCTCACCCAGTGAATCCAAGTGAGCTAACACATAAATCTTTTAACAACACTACTTTTATTTTATTCCCTGAACTTAAGAGCACGGGCAGGCCCAACTGAGAATTTAATTTTTTTAGTAGAGTTTAATGGAATAAATATAATTTAAAAGTCATCTTGCACTCCTAACTTTAATGGAGAAAGAAATGTCTGTTAAGCAAGGGCAATCAATTATAATTCTTCTACTTTTTTATTATGTTTATTGGCAAAAAGTAAACAGCTGGTAGGGGAAAGTCACTAGCAATCTTTTGCCAGTCTTATTACTGTTTGTCACAAATTAACCCACTCAACACTTACCTGCATTAAGGCCCAAGTATCATTTACAATGCTTTAAATTTGTTATACATTAAATACACCATAACATTATGATCTAGCACAGTGGTGGCGAACCTATGGCACGCATGCCAGAGGTGGCACTCAGAGCCCTCTCTGTGGGCACGCACGCTGTTGCTCCAGCAGAGTTCGCCAGAGTAGCGAGCACGTGGTGTTTGGAAGCGACACGGCAGGAAGTGAGTGAGCAAGCGGGGTTGGCCCCCCGGGGATGCCACGCTCACCCAGTCTGCCGTGACCATGGCAGCCATGCCCACCCAGTGGGCCACGCCCCCCACCCCCCTGATGGCACCACAATGCTGATGCAGCCCTGGCACTTTGTGATAAATAAGTGGGTTTTGGGTTGCAGTTTGGGCACTCGGTTTCTAAAAAGTTCGCCATCACTGATCTAGCACTTCTACTCCATCTACTCCATGTCTTTTAATGCAGAGAACGGAGTCAGTCAATACATTATTTATTTCATGCTACTTGCCTCAGCTGTAAGAATCCATCTGAAGTGCTCTGGCCGGGTTTCAGTATAGGATCTATAATTTTACTTCGAGAGTTATTTTTTTTTAGTTCAGTTTAACTATCAGGCATTTTAGTAGATTAAGCAAGG
>NW_015388650.1:83883-85582 GCF_001527695.2 Protobothrops mucrosquamatus | reverse complement strand
TATATTTCACATGATTCCTTTTCATTCATAGCAATTTCCCATGGCATTGCATCATCAAAAGAACATCAAAAGAACAGCCGGTATTTCTGGAGAATTCTCAAGTATGAAGAGTTATCTCATGGTTCTGGAAACTAATCAACACATAAATTAAATTCAGTGTGGGCATCCAACGAATGACTCATGTGATTAGGGGAGCAATTAAATAAAATAATCTTTGTATGTAAAAAAAAAGTTGAAGTTGGCAAAAATGCAAAGCATGTTTAAAAAGACGAGAACAGCACTAACACAAGACTTTATTAGCAATTAAAAAGGAAAAAGCTCAAAGATATGACATGGAAAATGAAACAGATTGTGTTCTATAAAAGTACAATTTTCCGTGAAAAATAAAGACAATAGATTTCCGTCAGAAAGCTGTCTCCATGGACAGCCTAAGAGACTATGTATTAATTTCTATCTCGCCCTTTAAAATAATTCAGTGGTGAATATATCCAACACACCTTCTTCCTCCCACTTTTCGCACAACAACAAACCTGTGAGGTAGATTGGGCTGAGAGAGAGTGACAGGCCCAAAGTTACCCAGCTGGCTAAAATGGGACTTGAACTCTCGGTCTCCCACTTTCTAACCTGGTGCCTTAACGATTAGACCAAACTGGCTCTCACAGGGTTGTTGTTGTGGGGGACATAGGAGGAGGAATGGCTGTTGGATATGTTTGCCACCTTGAATTGTTTGTAAAAGTTAAATAATACTAATACTAATAATACTAATACTACTAATAATAAAAAGTTGGAAGATACCTTGGAGGTCATCTAGTCCAACCCCCTGCTCAGGCAGGAAACACTATACCATTTCAGACAAATGACTGTCCAGTCTCTTCTTAAAAACTTCCAGTGTTGGAGCATTCACAACTTCTGGAGGCAAGTTGTTCCACTGATTAATTGTTCTAACTGTCAGGAAATTTCTCCTAGGCTGCTTCTCTCTTTGGTTAGTTTCCATATATAAATAAATAAGTACCCGAGACAAATGTAGAAAATGGAGATGGAATTTGCTTAATCTGGCCCTTGTTGATAACGGCACAAAGTACAGTATATGTTTGGCCTTAACTTTCAAATAAAGGGTAATGGTGATACAAAATTGCAACAAGTCAATTGCTTAATAAAATCTATACTCCTGATATTCGGTGCTGCAAAGTTTTAAAATTTGAATCCCCTCTACTTAACATGATTTTTTTTCCTGGCTAGACACCCCAAAATATTATGAACCACCTGAATTTAAGCACATAGGAGACATAATATTTTGCTGAACCTTGGACTAGGTGTGTTCATTCTCATTTAAAAGGTTTGGAATTGGAAAAAAAAAACCAACAACCAGGGAATGAATAGAAGAATAATATAACACTTTCCATCATTGTCAAATATTGAATTATATTCATGTGTTCCCTTGAAGGAAGATACGTCTATTGTGCTGCTTTTTATACCCATTTCAGTTTCAATATTTTAAAGGTTTCTCTCTTTTTAAATCATTTCCTACATTTCTGATGTTTACACTTCAGCATTAATGTTTATATAGCTCAAATGCCCTTATTTTTAAAGCCAAATGACATGATCTCAAAATACGAATTATGCTGACCCCTAAAGGTTAAGGGCACTGATCTAATAAATACCATATGGCCAATATTTATTTATTTTATTTATTTTATTA
>NW_015388650.1:57638-83854 GCF_001527695.2 Protobothrops mucrosquamatus | reverse complement strand
GGAAGGAAGGGAGATCAGGGATCACCCTGATCTCTGGGGGCAGTTCGTTCCAGAGGGTGGGAGCTCCCACAGAGAAGGCCCTCCCCCTTGGGGTCGCCAGCCGGCACTGTCTGGCTGACGGCACCCTGAGGAGACCCACTCTGTGGGAGCGTACAGGTCGGTGGGAGGTAATCTGTGGCAGGAGGCGGTCTCGAAGGTATGAAGTAGAATAACCTACAAAGGCTTCAATAAATATTTTGTAGTAATACAGATGCAAGGATTAGAGACAAAAAAGTATTACCCAATTATCATTTACCCATTTAATGAGCCAGCAACCTCTACTAAAGCAAAACAAAAACAAGACAAAAGAGACAGGACCTACAATGTATTCCAGGCAGTACCAATCTATTTTGGGTAATATCTAGAACAGATGATATGAAAAATATGTGATAAAGATATAATATATTACAGAAATACTAAACTTGAGAAAGTTTGGAAGTTAGCTGGGATAAAAGAAAAGATACGTGATTGAACCAGTGAAAGGAGAAATCCTTTGATCCCCAGCAGTGTTTTTGCAAGGATAATTTAGATTCTCTGTGATTTGTCTGATACGTGCCACTATCAAGGCCTCCAAAGAGTATCAGGGTAAAAGTAGGATGTCTCTCAATACCTCCCTCAGACATACATATGGCCTCTGGTTGCAACGTGAAACGAAAACATTTTAAATGTACATTTAACAATGAGGTGTCACATGTTTTTGGCTTTTGGCAGAAACAATTTAAATGGAAAATATATTAAGTACTGGAGTTTGGCCTTTTGAGCATCACACATTCTTTACTTGATTTTGTTGGAAGCCTTCTTTCATTCTTCTGTCTCATTGTTCCTAACTGCATAATGTTGTGTTAATCTATTTCTGATCTCTGACTCAGAATTTCCTGAATTTAATATTTTCAGGGTTTGACAAAAGTATCATTTAATTGCGCTGAGATTCAAAGACTTGTTCTTGGATGCATTTATGTACTCAAAACACCTGCAGGACACCATGCCTTTAATTTATATTAGATTAACAAGTTTAACCTGTTTTGAAAAGCTAATACAATTAGTATAAGTATGTATTCTGTGTATATAATTGGGATTGGAAAACACAGTGAACTCTTAATCCTTCTCCCACCTTGTTGGCTAACAATATCAAAATAATAAACACATATAATTTACCTCATTTATGGATAAAACTGACAAATGATATTTTCAATCTGGCTTCTGAGTTTTTAAGAGGAGTTTACCAGCAGATCATGTTATTGTACAATAATTTTTCTCTTCCCACTAGAAAAGACTAATTTCCGTGGATTAAAGGTTTTACTGAAGCAAGGTTTGTTTTGGTCATCTAGAAATTCTGGGTGTGGTTTAACATAAAATATCAGATGTATAAGACTTTAAGTTTTGAAACTTATAGCCGTATATCTTTAGAACACACACACACACACACACACACACAATTATGAGTTGGGGACTTTTATCCGCATCCGAGCTGGCAAGATGCCAGTCATGTCTGGACTTGGGGAGAAGAACTTCTCCTTCAGTGTGCTGTGCTGGACCCTGATGGTTCCTGGGTAGGGAAAGAGGCAGGCAAGGATAGTAACAGGGTGACTCACTCCCAATGGGAAAAAGCGGGTTAAGCGGGAATTATTGTTTCAGGCTGGACATTTCAATGGGAAGAGCCTTCCTTCATAGCGATGGTCATCGGGAGCTGGCAGCGGCAAAGTGGCAGCGGTGAGTGGTCCTAGACCCCCTACATGAGGATTTATTGGCCATCTTCATTGATCACCTGGTAGAAGACTGGTAGATTCAGTCATTCATTCATATTTTTTTGGCAAGTAATTTTTATTATAAGAAGATTTTACATAGATTTTAAATAAACTACAGAAACATAAAAGAAAATGTAGGAAAAGAAAGAAAATACAAAAGAAAAGTAAAAGGTAGCAAAAAAGGAAGATATCTAAAGAAGTGATTTTCCATCCTCTTTGCAGCAATTCCAAAATAGTAATTGTCATCTCTACCTTCTAAAATTACATGTGGGTTCCCTTCTTTCCATAAACAAACCTTTTCAGTGAGTAAATCCTGAAATTGCCAGTTCATTTTTATCCATGTTTAGCATTTGCATGTGTTATCAGGAAAGGCAGGTAGAAAAATAAATAACTTAACACTAATACAGTATATGCATGTCAGAGGTGACCAAGATATGAAATTCTGGCTCATTTATGTATTGCAAGAGATCTTTACTTTAAGCAATGAAAAATAAATACAGCAGGACTGTTGTTAGGATGGAAGGTGTATATGTTGTTTTTTCCCCTTACACAAAACACTTTACTATAATTAGTAACTGTGATCTGATTGAAATCTCCAACTTCTTTCAATTAAGAACAAGACCTGGGACAAACGCCTGCTTATTCACCACCCATAGAATGACCTCATTTCTCTGGCATAATCCATCACCAATTATATCCTGACAGATTACTCTTTCAAAATGATTGAATGCATCCTCTGCATTATTCCGGTGGAGTCATAGGTGATGTATTCAATGTTAAAACTAAAACAAAAATAAGAAAATGAAACCATTTCCTTGATAGAAATGGCCTCCTTTAACAAATCACTTAATTATGTTTTCATTTTGATCTCTTATATTTCCAATAACACGACAAAAGCGAACTAATTCGGGGAAAAAATATTTCCCACCGATTTATTTCCTGAAGTATTTTTAAGATTGATTTTGTGGGAATCATTTTTCAGTACTGTAGCCATAAGGTTTTATTGTGCTCTGTTTCTGAAAAGATTCTCAGGGGATGATGTAACAGCAGAAGCTTGCCTAGATTATCTTTTTTGGCACTTGTGCGATGTAATTATGCAAGTATTACAGAACGTCCACTGAGAACAAGAGCAGTTGTTGGCAGACGTTGTTATAAGCCAACTATATTTGCTGTGATGTGCCACACATGTTTATTCTTTCTTTTTTGCTCTTTATTCCATAACTGAAAATGCTGGAGTAAGTTGTCCAGAATGATGGAGTAGATTGTTATTGGCACACTCATGCTACTCAGCTTTATTTCTCTTTTCCATCTGAATCACGTGTTACTTTTTTGAATGACTAAGTTTGATGATATGAAGAAACACTGAAGGAGAAGGAATGACTCAGTTGATTATAGACTGATTATAGAAATGGTGGCAGTTCTAGGTTAGCAATATTTTACCTCTTTAAAAAGAAGATTTACAGTTTGTTGATCCTCTGGCATCTAGGTCTACTCTGGCATTTCATACTAGTCATGGTTTATTTTTCCCTTGAAACTTTCAACAGGGCCATTGAGTGTTGTAAGGAGACCTGATGCTGGAGACACTGGGGAACTTCATGTGGCTCAGAATGTGGACAGTATTTATCAAAGGTATATAATACCAATACTGCAAAAGGTATCATATTTGGCAGTGATGAGTTGCTTTGGGTTTTCCTTCTTTTAGGCATAATTGGCTGTAGCACTTAGAAAAAATACAGGCATCCCAAAACATTTCCCAAATGATTATTTACGGCTGATCTTTAAGCATGTTCTTTTCAGACAGGCTTCCAACCTTCAAACATTCCAGGATTTTATTGCTTCTGTTTGCTGAGAAAACTCTCATTTGTACTTCTACTAGATTACTAGTTTAAATTGCTCTTCCTTTAATTTCTGATTCAGAATCTTTTACCCAGATTATGGGTTTTAATAAAAAAATAACTCGGATAAACCCCCAGACACAAAACACACTTTATCCTTGTTATAATTAACCAAAAATTGGCAGTAGGATTGACTCTAGGCAACGATTTTAGGAACAAAATGGGACATAGTCATTTTCATTTACTTCCCTTTTTCTTTTCTATTTTAAAAACAGATTGAACAATCAATTGAAAAGGTAGCAGCATAAGTAATATTGGCCATTAAAACATATCGTTTAATGATATTAATGCAGCTGAAAGGCACTCTCCATCCACCCCTTAGCTAATGATAGAATTGTGTAGGTATAAGTGGCTCCCCACATGGTGTCTGTGAAACCCTTTTGTTGAAGGAAAAGTCTTCATCGTGATTCATCCAAGCCAGGGATAAACAACATGCGACTGCTTTAGAAAGAAGGTTGCAGTTTATTGAAGAGCCAGACAGAAAGATGGTTCTGGCAGGAAAGAGGAGAGAAAAAGGACTGAGCACATGTGGGGAGTAGGATTTTATACCCTCTGGAGTCTTTTGTTTGTGGAGTTGTTCCTGCCTAAGATGTTGATTTGCAGTTGTTTCATTTCATTTTTCATTGTGTTTGAGCTTTCCCATGTTCATGCTTCTTATGTTCCACATTCCCATTGTAATTCTGTCTTTGTAGCTTTGGATTTTCTTTTCTCGATGGCAGCAACTAGATATCCCAAGGGCTTTAATCTAGATGTGACATAATCATTATTAATGTTCCAAAAGAGCCTTAGCTCTTCCTTATTAGCATATTTAATGCCATCTGACCTGAGCGGTCCAATGTCTAGCACTATACCAGCAATCATTTCATATTTTCTATCCTTGTGATTTTCTTCATATAAATATAGGACTTTATCATTGTCTTCTCCTCTGCAGTATTAATTCATGCCTTTGCTATTGTCACTAAAGTGATCACCTTCCTCCAACTTCTTCCTACATCACTTCTGCCCGATGTAGGTACAGTACCTACTCGCTTTAGTTGGGAAGCTGGGATGACCTTCAATGCCTTGGGTGACTCTACTGTGAATATATACACATGATCTCATTCTTCACTTATTCCTCCTAAGAACACACCCCCCCCCTGCCATGATGAGGCAGCACAGCAGGTCTTGGGGTGTATGGGGAGAAGAGTGGAGGGGGTTTAAAAATATAATCTGCCTCTAAGTTATTTATAGGGTCAGTAAATAAACAAATCAAAATCAGGCTGAGGAAGTCATAGTGACAACAACAAGAACAAATATTGGAAAATTGTTCAAACAGTTTAATACCTAAATAAAAGGTGAATTCCTATTCTAGAAACAGAGGAAGATTCCAATATTTTATATATATTAAAGTCAGCACACATATACATAAAAAGTATTGCCAGAGAGAACAATAAAGGAAGAAATACACTGCATGAGAAGACACCACTGGAGGTAGCGTAAATGAGAGAAAATCAGCAATTCTGAAAGGGTGAAATTAGAATTAAAGCCAGGATGAATTTCCCGTGGAACTAAGTAGCTATGTAATTTATATGTTTGTGTGCATATAACTTATGTGCATATAACTTATCTTGTTCTCAGTACCTTCCCTTGGTCTTTACTTGAGAAGTGAAGAGAAAAATGGGTCAGAGCCAAGGGCCCATTGCTATGGAAATGTTTGACAGATCCATTTTTAAATTAAAATACATTTTTTCCCCTGTGGTGCTATGTATGGTCACTAGAAAGACATGATCATGACTT
The DNA here is from genome assembly GCF_001527695.2 of Protobothrops mucrosquamatus. Classification (NCBI taxonomy): domain Eukaryota; kingdom Metazoa; phylum Chordata; class Lepidosauria; order Squamata; family Viperidae; genus Protobothrops; species Protobothrops mucrosquamatus. Next base: position 78,399 of record NW_015388650.1, on the reverse strand, counting down.
TATGCATGTTTTAGAATTGGGGGGAAAAAACCCTACAAAATCCACAGTTCAAACATCTGTTTGAAAGGAAGCAAAATGAGGGTATATTCTTTGGGCAACAATGGGTGGTGAGTTGTATCACAGCAAGCTAAAGTGCACACTGAAGAGATTTCCTGATTGCCCTCCTACGTCATCTTTTCCTTCTTCTGAGTTGTTTTAAATAGAGTGGAAAGTGTAAGAAGGAATGGGGGAAACCAGATGGCAATCTTATTAAAAAAAAATCTATATTCAGCCCGCAAGCTACTAACTGCTGACACTTACTATAAATAAGGGTAATAGAATTTGCGATCTGCTGTGAAATAAAAATAGAATTGGCACAAAAAAGAGATGCTTCCACAGAATTATACTCTTCCTGAAGTTAATAGAAGAAGCTTTGTGGTTTGGGGGGGGAGGGGGTTTTATGGTGTTTTATTCCCAAGAATTTGTTGGCCTGCAATGAGAGACAATTGGGCAGTAGAGAAGGATCCTGCCGTCCACTATTTGCCCCTTTTCACACTCTCTTTCTGCAACATCAGAGACTTCTTGATCATTAACCGCACCACTATAGTGAGCATTTTTATTTATTCATTTCTCTCATTTATATACTCCTAGGTTCAGAAGGCTCCTTTTCATAACAATAAAAAGATACAGGAGAACAATTAAAATCACAGTCGCCTTGGCGAGGTGAGCAGCATAAAAGTTTAATAATAAATTAAAAAAATAGTTAAGCTATAATAAGGGATCAAAAACCTATATGTAATGTATTGACTACAACTGTTTTAAATCACTTACTTAATATCTGACCTACATTGCTGTATTGTTTAACAGTTGCTGTTACTGAAAGCCAGACTGGCTGTCTCCAAGCTGATAATGAGGTTTGGGGTGGGAAACTGTTACTTTAAAGCTATTGGTTGCCACCTAGAGGCTAACTGTATAAATAGCTGTGCAGCAGCCTTTAGGGCTGCTTCTGTTCTGAGTTAATAAACTTGTTGCTGTTTCAACACTGCCTCATTCAATGCCTAAAGAACCAAAGATATAACACTATATGTTAAAGGTAACATCAACATTCAAAAGTCCAGAATGATACCATTTTCATGATTTTTAAAACAAAGCCAGAGCTGGTCTTACCTATGGGGGAAGTTATCTCATAGAATTGGAGTCTGTCACCAACATGATGTCCAATACCCAATAGCTTTCCTTTTGGTTGGGAACCTGCAGCATCTCCATCTAGGCTGAGCAGGTTGGGTGGGCGAATTCTGCCTGGAGAAGGTCCTGTGCCATGTACCTAGGAACAACATCACAGCCAATACTCTGAATTGTACCTGAATGCCTATTGGTAGTCGGTGTAATGCCTGCAATATGGATGATGCTTGTCAATAATAACCCTCATCTGTAAATACATGGATTGTTTTATTTGGTTCCAACTATTCATCAAACATAGATCTGGGTACAACACACTGCAGTAAGCAACACAGGTAGTGATGCGCACATGTCTTGTCATTGCTAGATTTTCTTACTCTAGGTGGTGTTGCAATGAGCACACCTACTAAAGGAGGGTGAGGGGCCTCCTGGCTATGACCTCCCCTTGCCTATGATTAGCTATCAGTTCAAGGGGACACAAGTTCCAGGGGGACAAGAATCCAAGAAGACCCACCCCATTTAGAATAGCACCACAGCAGAAAGAGAACCAACTGATCTCTAGACAAACAACAACTCAATCTTAGTTTGTTTTGTCTCATCCAAACCAATGTCTGGTTTCCAGACATTGCATCAAGGTCCTTCATTGCATCTATGGCTCATCCCAGGATGGCAACGTGTAGCTTCACCCCAAACTGATGGATTATCTCTCTCAATGGTTTCATATAGCTGTTAAGCAGCTCAGATGAGTAAATGCATCCCTGTGAAACCCCAAGGAGGAGGGGGTGGTGACTGTATCATGTCAGGAGCTACCTGCTTAGAAAGGAGTGGAGCCCTTGTAAAAATGGTTCCAATTTCCAATTGTAACTGAAGAACACCGTGGTCACTGATATCAAATGTTGATGAAAGGTTAAATAGGACCAAGAATGATCCATTTCCCAGATCCAGGTCCTGACATATGTCATCCTGAAAGCCATCAACTCCACCAGACAATCTATGTCTTCTATGGTGCTCTGGAGCTGGACGGATTCCACTTTCTCAGGGGAGGTGGAGGTGGGAGGTTGGAGACTGTACAATTTTTATCCAATATAGCTGGGTTCACACAGGGATAATCCAGTGCCTCTTTAAAGGCAGCTGAAACAGTGTCTTCTGTCTGAATGGCATTAATAATCTCTTGGACTCAGCTCTTAAAACTTCCCCCAGATACCCAGAGGCGCAAGGATGGAGTCAGATTGAGACTACTGATGGCACAAGCTCATAAGAGCACCCTATCCACTTTATCAGAATCCTAAGGTTGACTCAGCCTTCTGTCCTTCTGAAGTGGGTAAAATGAGGACCTAGGTTGTTGGGGGGGGGCAATATTCTGACTCTGGAAACCACTTAGAAGTTGCTTTAAAGGACTATGAAGTTGTATCTAAGTCTAAGTGCTATTGCGATTGCTATGCAAAGAGCTTGGAGCAGCTGAGATCAGGGAAGTATACTATAGCACTCCTGAAAGTACTAAAAGGATACCCTGTGGAAGAAAGACAAGATGTGTTCTCCTTGTTCTAGAGCACAGTAAACAGAATAATGGGCTTAAATTACAAGAAGGTAGAGATGCCAACATAATGGCATAAAATATTTAAGAGTCATTCAGCAGTGGAACCCATTACCCAAAGAGGCGGTAGACTCCCATTTGCAGGCTGCGTTCAAGCAGAGACTAGCCAGCTATCTGTCAGAGGTGCTTTAATTTAGATTTCTACATGGACCAAGGGGCTGGATCCAAAAACCATTAGGTGCCTTCCAGCCTTAGGATTCTTAGAAATCCATCTGTAAAAAGCCGATTGAGATCTCTTTCTTATTGCAGAGAAAGTACAGCCAAGAGTAATACTGTGGCTCAAGCCAAACCATTAAGATGGAAACTGGGCTTTTCAAAATACCAGCGTGTAATTCTAGCCTCTTCAGAAAACTCTAGTTTCTTTTTCTTAGGCACTCACATACCATTACTGAAGAAAAAGGGGACATTATGCCAGGTAGGTTTATACTGCCTTTACTCCAAAGATCCCTTTTCTAAATGTGATGTCTGATGTTTTATCTTTTTAGCAGAGCACAAGAACCAGGGTATGCTTGCTCCAATCACATGACTGCATTGTGGATAAATATTAACAGGAATCTACCTCTTCATGTATCTTGGGGATTGCAGGGTGGTTTATAATGGCTTATAATACCTTGATGTTTCTATTGAAAGTTCCTTGCTATATTCAAGAGCAAATTTTCAGCAAGACATAACTTTATTTCTTACCTCTGCTTCCACTCTCCCACCCTTCTTGGGGCTGTCTCAAAAATGTTGGGACATTCCTGAATCACTGGAGGAAACGGTGTCCCCCCCCACTTTTTCAAATATGCACACACCCCTTTTAAAATCTGAAACTGACAATACAGTCATCACTTCTCCTTCAGAATAGAAATACAAGGGTAATCAATTAAATAAACTTTGCCCATTCACGCTTTCATTTCAAGGCTGGTCCTATCATAAATCCAGGGAAAAGGATCCCAGGATTGTTGTCTCAAAGACAGGTACATCTGAAGGACATCATGAAAAGATTTCAAAATGACTTTTGGATCAAACTAGACCAGGGGTAGGCAACCTTGGCTCTTTTATGACTCGTGGACTTCAACTCCCAGAATTCTGAAGTCCACGAGTCATAAAAGAGCCAAGGTTGCCTACCCCTGAGCTAGACCCTTGGTGACTTCATAGACACCATAAATATGAACTAGTTGTCAAGCATCTAATTTTGGTCACATGACCATGGGGATGCTGCAGTGGTCATAAGTGAGAAAAATGGTCATAAATTACTTTTTTCAGTGCCATTGTAACTTTGAACAGTCACTAAACGAATGGTTGGATAAACAAATCTTTGAGTACTTCCCTTTACTGGGTCCTTCAACATATGTGACTAGCCACTGCTCAGTGTACCAGTTTCACTTCCAACCTATTTTATCTAGTGCTCATGAACATCATACAAAGTAATATTGACCTAACTGCTTTTTAAAGATTATTTCTATCCACCTGAGCAGTATCTAATTCTCCGGATAAAGAATTATTGCTTTTTCCAGCTACAGAAAAATGTCTGCAGGCACGATTATGTATTCTTAAAACGTAGGTAACCTAAAGACAGGGGTAGCAGATTTATTAACCAGCCATAGATAGAAAACTGAATTAGGTTATCTGTGTTGTTATCTGGTGAGATTCTGACCTCAGCTATGAATCCTGTATAAATTGCCTGGTTCTGTTCTGCAAAATTCCTGTACTGCAGGAGTGGCTGCCTCATCTGAGAGTCAGTGAAAATGAAAAGTTCCTTTTTTCTCAAGGGTTTAAATTTACCCTGAATCGTAGATGTGCCAAAATATACATAAGCTTTATTGGGTGAGTTCCAGGCATTAGACCCTTCATGTTCTCCTTTTAGTTCCTCCCTTTAGTTTTCTTCCGTCACTTGCTAGGTAGTATTGCTAGCCCAAATTTTCTTCTGAAATCCACCCCACCCCTCCACTGCTTCTTTCCTCTTTGTATGACCCAGCCAAAATCTTCTCACCCTCCCTTCTAATATAGGACACGTAAGCTTGCCTAGTGCCCACCTCTACATTTCCTCAGGATTATTAAAACAGTCTCAGAGGTGTGACATCCATTCCTCCACAGATGCCCTGCAGAGGGCAAAGAGACTCTGGGGCACCTTGAACCTTTCTTTAATGGGAACAAAATCCAAAATAATTCTCTAGTCTAGTCCTGTTCTCAAGAAGGTAGAAACATGAAGAATAGCTGGTAAGCAATCAAATGTATTTCTAAAAGAATCACTCTCTAAAAATGGAGACACTTCAATGGGCTGTATTCAAAGCAGTCTATGAAAGCTGCACTCTGTATTATTGCTTTTATTTCCCTATGGCAATAATGTGTGTGTAAGAAAGGATGCTTGAGAGAATGACTCCGCTGCAAACGTTTTGTTGTATGGGGACATGAAATGTGGTAGATCTGAAACATTTTAAGAAGAATTGCTTGCTTATTGTATTAAGGAAGGTTTATGGAGGTTGGTGTGTGTGTGTGTGGGGGGGGAGGTATTGCTTTTTAAATTATTTTTATATTAGGTTTTTATCTTTGTAAGCCATTGGGGGGGGTCACCAAGAGTGAGTTGGGTGGTGAAATAAATTTTCATACATAAATAAATATCATGGAATTATGTATTTAAGTTACACAGAATACTGTATATTCATGACTCTGAAATGAAAATGTATGAGATTATTAGGCAGTCTACCTTTATCTTTAAGATTTTTTTTTCTTCTTCTTGCAGGCAGTATCAATTTCTCTTGTCCGTGAGTTGCTTTCTGGAGATTTTGACATCGGTTACTGTTCAAGGGCAAATAAGTGAGAAACTTCTTCATTACACTAACTAAATGTTTGGTAATCAAAATGGTTCTACTGTATTCGGGTATATGTAAGAGACAACTGTAGATTTATTTGCTACAGGGCAAAGTTATTCTTCTCGTACAATGGATGAGGAAAAAAACCCCCCAAAGTAGAATTTGGGGAAACATAGAATCTGCTGGCTAACTTTCCTGTCAATCTCTCCATGGTGACACATTTTTCTGTTTTATTACTACATTAAAAAAAGAACAGAAATATATTACATTTTTGAAATGAAAGATCTAAGAATAGATATGATTAAAGATTATATTGGAACAATTTGGAGAGGATATGAATGGAATTGAGTTGGAAAGATTAATATAAGGACTAAAAATATGAACATCAATACTTTGTAGAAGTTGTTATATATACACACAGATATGCACCCACCCATTCATACACAAATCCAAGCACCATCCAAGCAAAAGTGGTCAGACTTGCAAAAAATTGCAAAGAATGATCATTTGCCTTTCTAGGACAGCCTTCCTAAATTTATTACTGCCAGAGGTGTTGGTACTACATTTCCCCGAATTTCCATCTAACTCATAATGCTGGCTGAGATACAGATGGTTGTATTGGAGAGCACTAAATCTGAGAAGGTCATCCTAGAAATATAATGGGATCAACCAACTATAAGAAAATTTCTTGGAATAGACAACATGCTTTTTGCGGTCAGGAAAAAAAAATCTCCTTTCAAACTGTAACTCTTTCTTCCAGCCTCCAGAGGCATCTTCCAACTTGACTTAAAACAGTGCATAGGTTGAATTCTACAGCTTAACTGGAACCAATGTTTAGTTTTCCTTTTCGTTTTTTTTATTAGGACGGGTGAGGTTGGTACACTAAATAGGCTGATTTTTTTCCCCTTTCCACATACACACAGTGGTGCTTTAGAGAGAGTGAAATGACTGTTTGTTCTTCCAAGAAACCTTCAGTTAGGTTTCCCACACTTGGCCTCCTGTTACTGAGCATGTTGTATAATCAAACACGGGGAAAGAAAGAGTTAGAACAAAATATCTGAAATGTGAAAGGAAAAGGGAAGACCGCCAAAACTTTGATAGGTTTTTCAAAAGCAGAGTTGGCATTTGCTTATTTTGATTTTAGTGGAGGTATGAACTTCACTAACTATCTAGGTAGAAACTTTTTAAAGTTATCCAAGCCACAAATAACTCTGCAGTACAGATCTGTATCTTAGGAAAGATAGAGGATCTTCAGAAATAGCCAGGAAAGAACTGAGATTCTCCACCGCTTTCTCCAATATATGTTTATCTCATCTGTAGCATCATTTGACTTCATGAATGTGGCTTCTTTTGATTTTAGCTGTACAAAGTGTGACCTTGTTTGTACTTTAAGTTTTTATACATGTTCCTAAATAAATAAACTGTTTCTTTTTCTGGAGTTCCCTCTAAGGAGATTGCTCCAGGTCATAGACCAGGGGTAGGCAACCTTGGCTCTTTTATGACTCGTGGACTTCAATACCCAGAATTTCTGAACCTGCCATGCTGGCTTAGGAATTCTGAGAGTTGAAGTCCACAAGTCATAAAAAGCCAAGGTTGCCTACCCCTGTCATAGACCATTCAACAGCAAAATGGACAGAGATAACTGCAGCATGTCTAATCTCACTGCAGGGTTTCCAATAACATTCAGTTCCAACATGAGGATGGACCTCTGCCCAAGAACCAAGATTGGCCAGGATGATCTACCAGGCAAGTAAACACAAGTTATTACATTATAACTTCCGTCATATAAACTGATATGGAACATTTTTTTAAGGACCACTTATTTTTGTTCTGTGAAGTGAATGTGTCTGAAAGAAGCTGCTTTATATATTATTTAATTATGCCATCATATATTATTTTCAAGGTGACACACCTTTATATTTCTAATGTGAACTACTAAGAAACTTAACTATCTGAAATTGAATTTTGAATAGCAGCAAAGTTGAATTAATCAGAAAATACATATCAGAAGAAAAAAAATAGCAGGGAAAAAAGATTTAACTACATCATTTCGTAGTTAAAAATCAAATATTTTTCTCAAATATTTATATTCCTTACTTTAGGTTATGACTTAATTTCACAATTCCAGCTTGATGACGCTGCTTCCAGAGGCATTATCCAACGTCTGGAGGGCTCCACATCTTTACAAGTTGCTTACAAATTAGGTACCAAAGCAGACTTCAGGATTTCTACTAGGTAATTTTTTTTTTTTGCTTTTCCTTATTATTTTTCTATTAAGACTGTCTGTTTATTTGACTGAGCAGCCATTTTTAAAAGAAGCAAATTGTGTGGGCTAGAAAGCCAGAGACCATGAGTTCTAGTCCTGCCTTAGCCATGAAAGCCAGCTGGGCGATCTTGGGCCAGTCACTCTCTCTCTCAGACCAACTTACCTCACAGGGTTGTTGCTGTGGGCCAAACGAAACTGTGTTGGATATGTTCGCCACCTTGAGTTATTTGTAAAAACAATAAAGGCGGAATATAAATAAATAAAAAATAAGTAAAAACGAATTACCCTTCCCACGTTGAGGAATAATAGCTGCATTTGATATCCTTCTGTACAATTATAGTGCTGGAAAATTTAGGAGTACTAATTGAGTGGGGAGCCCACAATTGATAAACTAAAGGTTTCACTGAAGAGGTGGGTGAGTGGGAGAGAGAGAGAGGGAGAGGGAGAGGGAGAAGGAGAGAGAATGGAGCCTTTGGGAGACATTCCACACATAAGGAAGAACAAGGAAGAAAATGCAGATCCAAACTTAAGACTGCTGGTGAGGCAGAGACAAACTTTATAGGAAAGAATATATTAATATAAGAAGACAAAGACATTCAGTAAGAGGTCTATAGTTAAGGAGCCTCTGCTTGGTGTGGAAATAGATAGAAAGCCTAGAAATAATTATAAGGGGAACGGAAGAGATAGGGAACACCTACTCCGATATCAGGTGTAAGCTCTTTAACGTAATTGCAGAACAGTAAGTAAAGCAGGGAGAAATGAGACACGGCAGGGAAAACTGGAAAGGATTAAAGTTAGAAATGAGTAATGGAGTCAAAGACTAAAATGAGCTGAACTGGAGATTCATCCAGAAATTGTACTAGGATGTAGAAGATCCCAGCAAATGTACTGTACAGTTATTGTAGAGTTAGTGAGGTAGAATAGAATAGAATAGAATAGAATTGGAAGGGATCTTGGAGGTCTTCTAGTCTAGCCCCCTGCTCAAGCAGGAGAACCTATACTATTTCAGACAAGTGACTGTCTAGTCTCTTCTTAAAAATCTCCAGTGATGAAGCACCCACGATTTCTGAAGGCAAGCTGTTCCACTTGTTAATTGTCCTAACTGTTAGGAAGTTTCTCCTTCATTCCAGGTTGCTTCTCTGTTTGGTCAGTTTCCAACCATTGTTTCTTTGTCCTGCCCTCTGGTGCTTTGGAGAATAGTTTGATGCCCTTTTCTTTGTGGCAGCCCCTCAAATACTGGAATATTGCTATCATGTCTCCCCTGTTTCTTCTTTTCTTCAGACTAGCCAAACCCAAGTCCTGCAGGCGTTTTTCATGTTTTAGTCTCCAGGCCTTTAATCATCTTGGTTGTTCTTCTCTGAACTTCTCTGAACAAGTATAAAGAACGTTCCTCACTAGTTTTACATTCCTGATATATACTAACTAAAGGTTATGAGAATGGTGAAAGTGGGAGAGCAGAGTTAGTGTGATGGTTCTCATATACCCTTCACATCTTCAGTGAATAGGGAGAAAAAGACCTAGGCAAACAAGGGGTGACATGATAGCAGTGTTCCAATATCTCAGGGGCTGCCACAAAGAAGAGGGAGTCAAGCTATTTTCCAAAGGGCCTGAAGGCAGGACAAGAAGCAATGGATGGAAACTAATCAAAGGAGAGAAGCAACCTAGAACTAAGGAGAAATTTTCTGATAGTTAGAACAATTAATCAGTGGAACAATCTGCCTCCACAAGTTCTGAATTCTGCAACACTGGAAGTTTTAAAGAAGAGATTGGACAACCATTTGTCTGAAATGGTATAGGGTTTCCTGCCTGAGCAGGGGATTGGACTAGAACAGAGGTCTCCTACCTTTTGGGCACCAGGGACCGGTTCCGTGGAGAGAGGTTTTTCCGTGGACCGGAGGAAGCGTGTTTTTTTTGTTGCCTGCATCCTATGGATGGGGCTTTTCTTGTTTGTGCAGCCTGGTTGCTGGCATGCCATGGCCCAGTACTGGTCCACACTGGAATTTTTTAAGAAGAGTCTGGACAGCCATTTATCTGAAATGGTATAGAGTATCCTGCCTTAGCAGCGGGTTGGACTAGATGACCTCCAAGGACCCTTCCAACTTTATTACTATTATTATTATTATTATTATTATTATTATTAATTATTATTATTATTATGGATCATCGCACAGTCAGCCAGATGTTCAGACTGGATTTGGCATTTTGTCTACCTATCGAGTCCTTACCCAGGACCTGGGATAGGCAAATGTGGATGTTTGATGGTATTACAGATATCGTCACAGGATGGAAGCAGTTCCTAGTAAGGCCGCCTTTTGCAATTGACTAATGGTGAATTTGTCAATGCCAATGGTGTTCAAGTTGTGTTATTATTATTATTATTATTATTATTATTATTATTATTATTATTATTATTATTATTATTATTATTATTATTATTATTATTATTATTATTATTATTATAAACACTACCCTATAGTTCTATCATCACTTTTTTTTAATGAATATGTCTTCGTTTGTATTCATTGATATTTATATTCAGGTCTAAATATATATACTTCATATTTCCGTAACCTTTTTGCAAGTATCCATTGGAAATATATAACAGGAATGAGAAAACTCTCCTCAAATTTAGCCCAGTGCTATTTTCCTTAGTTTTTATGACGCATAACTGCGTCAAACTTTCCATTGCCCAACTTTTCATTTATTTTGGAATTTAAAATGAAGAACATTAAGCAAGGATATTGGACAGCATTAAATGAGAAAGGCTATATTCTGATAAAACACCTTTCTGTTCTGCAGAGTAAAACCATTTAAGCCTTTGAAGTATTTACCCAGCAATCACAATCCCGTGTTAGCTGTCAAGAGCTCATGAAATCTGGCTTAGTGGGGCATCAGGACTATCATTCTAAGAGTTAAATTAAAAGGGGGGGGTGTTCGACCCATGAATGAATTGCAGAAGAGATATCAAATAAGTTTATAACATATTTTGTTCAGATCGCCTAACCTGAATGTGAATAATATATTGGCTCCCGAATCCGGCTAATAAAGCTGTTTATCCCTCACCACACTGCGCTATCATTTATTTTTACATGAAGCATGTAATTATTTTTAATATTAGTCTGGGACACAACAGCGGCCAGCTATTATGTGGGGAATGTGTGAGTTTTTCTATAATTTGTCTGGATATGGTTGAAAGGGCTCTGTATTTTCTTAAAATGTATGTCTTGGACCTACCGCCATCTAGCGGCTGTGGAAGATCAGCGGTGCTGTTCACCAAAACTGGTGCTGAAAGATGCTCAGTTATTGTGTTGCTGTAACGGGCTTCGGTAGATCGACATTTCCCTCTCCTTGCATTTGTGCGATTTACAACTGACTCCTTTTTACTGTTGTGGTGGTTTTCATTCTTGTTGTTGTAAACCCTAAACAGAGATGATTATTCTTTAGTACGACTGTTGCTATTGTTTAAAAAATCCTAACAAATTTCCCCTCGCCAGGTCCTCGAGGAATTGCAAAAGTAGTTCGAATTAGGGGTTAATCCCTAAGATTAAAAATGCTACTAACAAAAGTAGGAGCGTAGCAATCCTCTGTCAGTTGCACCCAAATGTGAATTAATCTCTTACAGGCTTTATTTCAGAATCTGTGGTGTTTCCCCCCCTCCCTCAGTTTCCAGTTCCCTATTTTTCCTCCTGTGTGTTTCCAACAATAGATTTTATTTTATTGTTTTCCATGTGTTTCTTTGCAGCATAATAACATAAGAATTGCTCTGTGTTGAATTTTGCCTTGTGAGAAAAATGTTAATGTAAAATTAATTTGGAGGTAGGCTTAGGGGGAAACTGTTGTGTAGATAAGAGTGAATTCAATTATCAAGTATTTTGCCCAAATCCCTCATATCAGAATTTATCACCAGAAATTGAAGGGAAAAATAAGAATGCATCTTTATAGCTTCTCACAGGCAACTTAAATCCAGGCTATTTCCAGTTCAGCTTTATTAATTACTGATAGAAAATTTCCTTTATATAGTAGCATTTTTTCAAACAGCTTTGCACATTTATTCCACTCACAAACAATAATAGGTGCAAATAAAAGCTACATTTTAAAATCGGACTGGATATGTAGAGTCCCACAATTATTTGAAGGCTTACTTATATTAAAACAGATTTAACAGAATAACAGAGTTGGAAGAGACCCTAGAGATCTTCTAGTCCAGCCCCCTGCTTGAGCAGGAGACCCTATACCATTCCAGACCAGTGGCTGTCCAGTCTCTTCTTAAAAACCTTCAATGATTGGGGTGTGGGGGAGTATTCAAGGTATACTGCCTACCCCCAAACAAACATTTTAAAAATGATTTCTTTTGTTTGAACAGACTGCTATCTTTAAGAAGGAAAAGGCTGAGATACAGTTGTAAATATTAACTGAAAAATGTAAAGTCTTTTTTCTTTATTGCAAATTCTCTCATTTTTTCAGGCTTTTGTTATTAGTGGAATGCTTGTTTGCTCTTTTCATAATCGTTCTCATTAAAAGCTCTATTAGAAACACTGTATTCTACCAAAAGCTAAAATATTAATAATGAAATTCTGTGGCAGTCTTGTAAGGTTGTAAAGCCTTTGATTTAACATAAAAAATGGGAGTACACAAGTTGTATATCAAACAGTAAACGTTCTAATGGACTGTTTGCAATCTTCCCCCCCCCCCAAAAAGAGCTTAGTTGCAAAGGAATAGATGAATTCTATCTATTGAAATTTATTTAGTCAATTAATTAAATTTATATGCCACCTGTCTCATTGTTGAGTAACTATGGGGAGCTTACAACACCATGAAAATGGGAATACAGAATAAAACATTAAAACAAGAATAGGGGTGATGCCACAAGAGCAGTTCTATATGAGATACTCAATTAGTAGATTTTTCTGTAAGGTAGAAAAGCAATGCTTAATGTTTTAAAACAAATCTCTTCTACTTACCAATCTTTTAAACTTGGTTGCAATTTTCTTCTCTGCTGACAATGTATATGGGTGCAGCATTTTATACTTGAGTATGCCTCACTGATGTCTTGGCAGCATTATATGCAATCAGCGATTTATTTTTGCTCAAGGACTTATATAGTCTAGTGATGGAAATGTGCTGAAGAATTACTGGGTCCAGTTTTTAAAATGACTTTAATTAAAATACTGAAATAAAGTTCCACTTGTTTCTCTACTTCTGAGTAGTTTGCTTTTGTCTTCTAAGTAACACCACTTATTTTTTTTATCATTGTTTCCTTTGTAATATTATATACATAGTGAGCATACATAGAGATAATTTCAAGGAATAACTGGGGAGAATTTAGAGGATACTAAAAATATCAGGACTAGAATGAGGATGTTTTTTGTAGTGTTTATTAAATAGTCTGTTCTGTCTTTGTGGAAGCTTACAGTTAATTAATGTTATTTCATCTGCCTTAGCTTATTTGTTATGAAATATTCCAATAAATAAAATAAAATATGTTACAAATGCTGCATCAAGAGTAGGCTAATAAATGCCAACATGTATATTCAGTATTTGTTGGCATTGGCAAGATTCATTTCAGAATAAATAATTTTTTGGTTATTACTCACTGCTTCCAATTTGAATATCTCCAAGGAAACCTTGGAAACTAATAAAAAGCAGAAGTTTATCTGTTTTGTTTCATCCATTTTCCTTTTCCCTCAATAAATAAATAATCTTCCTATGGCTGGTATATTTTCCAGCAAGGACTGGGCATAATATAAATTCATATAGCCTGAAAGAGGTACCATACAGTTTTCCAGTCAAACTAAGGGCTTCTAAAACCATTATTTCAGTACATGAATCCAAGGTTTGGACTTCAGCCATGATACGTGAGGCAAAATAATTGAATGTTAATCTGGTATGCAGATTAATATTAGATTGACACTACCAATGCATAAGAGAGAGGAAAAAGCCTCACTATCAATCTGGCTTTCAATTGTCCAAAATTTGAAATGCTCATCTAACACAATGCTATGCTGAAAGAGTTTTATGAAGAGATTCTTATGGACTGATGGATAGAGATGTGAATACTTCTTTGTTTATTCAATTGATTTATGGAAGTAAAGAAGGAGAAAAGAAAGTAGATATAGCATAGATGAGCAAGGATGTGTTTATGTGTGCATAGGTATGTGTAGTGAAAGAAAAGTAACCACAATATATATTTGGGTGTATATGTATGTATATATATTTGTATAACAGGTATACAAGAGAATACATAAATAGATACAGACGATATGGAGGCAATATCAAAGGAAGTAGCAGTGTGTAGCAGTGTGTAAAACGTTTAAAATTCCACATGTTTTAAAGTGAAACACCCTGGTTTGAATTCAGATCCCTTGTTTCAAGACCAAACAGCTTGTGAAAGATTTTGAATTTGAAACATTTTGTGTCTATGTAGAAGAAAGCCCTTTTGCACTTTTGTGTATAAGCTCATATACCTTTTGCAAGTCGATCACAATCACCACCGAAATTAAAGGTTTTAAAGCTTGTTTGAAGTGTAATTTTATCTAGTGGTCCTGTTGATCTCTGTGCTTGGGATGAAGAGATGATCCAGACATCATTACAATTACCCCTAGAATTTTCAATCAAACTGTAATGCTGACTCAACTATTTTGCATTCTGAGGAAGTGAAGTACCTAAAAGGTACTTTTAGGTCAATAACCACAGTTGGCTAGTTTGAAACTCATAGAAAGCACAGCTAGAGTCTGAAATATATTTGTAGTGATTACAAGAAAGAACTCTTATTACTTTGCTTCTGTAGCATGGTGTATAATGATTAAGGTATTGAACCAGCTTTAAATCCACTACAAAAGTGCAACATGTGATTTGGAATTCACCTTTTTCTAGTCCAATGTGCTTCATAGGCTTTGTTGTATCAAGGTGAAATGAAATTAATGGAGATCCCTGTGTAAGTTACTTGAGATCCTGAAGAACAGGCCAAGTATAAGCCTAATAAATTAAGTAGTTAAAAAATGACTAGCCAGCTATTCTGTTTATATGCAAGGAGCCCACTGGGATCAGGGGACCAGAATGAAGAACTTATAGACTCTAGCTAGGACCACTTTGTACTGCATTTTGCAAATAAAATCAATTGCATCTGTGCTAAGTTGGATAGCATATTTTAAATAATATTTAAAAAGTATGCACCTAAGATGTTTTACATTTGTAGGAGCTGGGAACACAAGCAGGTTTTCTTTGAGAACTAATGTCTACCTACAGTATCTATGTGCTCAATTCTTCCACATATTTTCTTACAAAAGTCTGCTAGAACAAGGTTGTGTTCAGAAACAAATGCTGTTTTGGAAACAATAAACCTGATTTCTCAGTTTGTGAGGACTTATATACTCATGACTTACAGCATTTATAAAGACACCACAGGGGAAAAAAAATAACACATATATCAGACCCGGAGGAGAAATGGATTAAGGTTTCTTTATAATAAAACTTGTTAATCATCTCAGATTTTGTACAAAACTACAAACCTAATGAGAGAGATCAGAGGGGCAATACTGCATGTAGGGGTGGAGGATAAGATTTATTCACTGCTTTCAGCCCAATAATCTATCACTGAAACTAACCTCAATACTTCACAACCAGTCAAGATGAATTAATCACATACTCCGGCAATGATTGGTAGCCCCTGACACGTAACAGAAAAGTTGTCCTCTTTTCTTAATTAATTAAAAATGTCTTGAGATGCTTTTTGAAGCTGGAAGAAAGTATATAGGCACACAAACATGGAAGAAGCCAATTCCCCAAGTGAGAAATTTAGCAATGCAAAGGCTATCAAAGAAAAACAGGAAAGACAGATGTTCAGATAGTGAATAGTGTTGGAATGCAGACTTTGACTATAGCAAATCTGAAGAATCTGGTACTGCTAGAAAAAAAATCTGTTTTAATAGTATAATATTTAATCCAAACTACAACTTTACAAGGGAAAATAATACAGAACGCAGGATAACTTCATTTCAGCAATCCGATTAGCACTCTTGGATGGTAGTTTTGGACTCATCCATTGTAATGGGTAAAAGGTCATGAGCTTCAGGCCTTGTCTTGATTTAATTCTTCCATAGAGTAAGCTAATACTACTGCATCTCTCTCTGACAGTAAAGTGGAATTATTGGTTCAGATTCAGATGAATCTGTTTGTTAGTGTTGCCTTTAGATAGCAGCTTCTTAATTTTTTTCCCTTCTCTTTCTCTGAAATGATAATCTACCCCTATGTTAAGCCAACTTAATAAGCAGCCTGTTTTATTTGTATTTTTAAATAGATCCTTGTATCCTCAAGGACTACCTGATCAATACTCCATTCTGACTACTTTTCGGATGACGGGGAATACAATTCGGAAATCCTGGAGCCTATGGCAAGTTCTAGATTCCTCTGGAAAAGAGCAAGTTGGACTGAAGCTTAATGGGCAAGCCAAATGTCTTGAATTCTCATATAAAGGAATTGATGGAAGTCTCCAGACAGTTTCATTTTTGGATTTACCTTATCTTTTTGATTCCCTGTGGCATAAAGTTATGGTCGGTATAGAAAAGAATTCTGCTACACTTTATATTGACTGTGCTATGATACAAACATTAACCATAAAACCAAGGGGGAAGATCAATATTGATGGCTTTACCACATTGGGAAAACTGAAAAATAATCCTCAAATTTCAGTTCCGGTAAGTTGTAGACATTTCCCTTTATAGCAAAAGTGTTTTTTTTTCAATTTTTAAAGAAATTGTATATGGTAGTAGAAGCCAACAGTATAATATGTTTCAAATGGAACATTAAGAAATAGTTCAATAGTTTTGACATTGTAAGGAAAGAGTATCACTTAATAAGGTATAAAGACTGAAACCTCATTACAACTGTCAACCAACCGTCCAGCCAGCAAAATCAATATTGAAGGAACTCTACGGTCTTGAGGTGCCATAAGAGATAAACTTTATTGAATACACATCCAGCACTGAAGAAGCAAAACCAACTCTAATTTTCCTGCACAAAAATCTGGTTAGTTAACAATAGCTTTTCATAACCCCCATTCACCAAATGTTCACGTTGCCCAATCAGATCTCTTCGGTTTTTATGGGAATGATTAACTTCTCTGTCAGACACCTGTTTTTGTTACCTTGGGTCTCACGGTCTGTGGATGGCTTCTTGAAAATCCTGTTTCTTTCCTAGGGTCTCCCTCCCCCCTGTTTCTATGGCAAGTTGAGTGGTGACAGAGATCAGCAAGCATCTTAGCAATTCAACCTTGACAATAACTAAATATCTGGACATTTGTTTTAAGTGAACATTTCACAAACTGCATAGCTACTGAAGGGAAACAGGATGAAAACAGGAGATAATTAATAGAAGAGATTAAAAAGGAAGCTGGATCCGCTGAAAATTTATATCTTAACTCATTGCAAGGATATGTAACTAAAATCTGCAAAACTTTTGCAAATTTAACCATCACTTTGAATTATATTATAGTTAAGCAGCTTATTAAAATTAATTATGCTGTCAGTTAAAATAAATGTGGCTCGGCTTATGGCTATAGAATTTATTTCTGGTATTGAAGAATATCAGAAAAAGTCTGAATGGAAACTGTATCTTCCTAATATGGAAGATGCGATCCCCTTCCTATGAAGACCATGGTTCCAAAATCTAGACTATATATGCTTTTTATCTAAGAGTAATATGAAGCATTTTAAAGAATAAAACTAGTACTTTATTTTGGAACATATCTTGCATTTGGCAAGAGATTGAGAACCTCCAGACATTGACCAGATTAGAACAATGGATTCAACTGCAAAAAGATGTTGGTGTGAATATTTATTCATTTTCATAGATAGAATTAAAGAGTGAAGAACCTGCCATCTATGGTATCAGAAAAGAGGGCATGTAAGGCTTAGATATCTTTGAGCAAAGGCAACACTTTGCTTTATTTCTAATAGCATAATAAAGCTTTATTCCAATGTCTATGGAGGTTTTCAGTCATCCAGATCATGGTTGTCCCAAACGTGCTTTTTCAAGAGGCAACTAGACTTTCTGGTTTTTCTTTGGAGACGTATCGCTTCTCATCCAAGAAGCTTCTTCAGCTCTGATTGGATGGTGGGAAATGGAAGGATTTATACTCCTTGCAGACAGCTGGTCATTTGCATTCTTTTAGAGAGTCATTGAGGCCACTTGGAGGTTTATCTGTGTCATCAGGGTCACCTGAGTAGTGCAAATGGCTGTGGAGCCTTCTTGGAACTGTTGAAAGGACTGTGTTGTAGACTGGAGATAGATGATGTCATATCCCTCCCCCTCTGTTGAGAGAGGGCTGTTCAGTTTTGACATAGATGGCCTCTTTGACCCCTCTTTCAAACCAGCAGTCCTCTTTGTCCAAAATGTGGACTTTGCTATCTTCGAAAGAGTGGTCTTTCTCTTTTAAATGCAGATGGACTGCTGAATCTTATCCTGATGGGTTTGTTCTCCTATGTTGTGCCATGCGTTTATGAAGTAATTATTTTATTTCCCCAATGTACAGATCTGCACATGTCTTACTGAACTGTACTGCATATACCAAGTTGCTCAATTTGTGTCTGGGTGTTTTATTCTTGGGGTGGACAAGCTTCTGCCTTAGTGTATTCTTGGGTTTTAA
Organism: Protobothrops mucrosquamatus; assembly: GCF_001527695.2. Lineage (NCBI taxonomy): Eukaryota > Metazoa > Chordata > Lepidosauria > Squamata > Viperidae > Protobothrops > Protobothrops mucrosquamatus. The sequence goes on along the minus strand of NW_015388650.1, from coordinate 59,944 downwards.
TGTGTACTTATTTTGTGTTGGCTGAAGATCTTCCTGAGCTTTATTCCAATGATATAAAACAGAGGTCCCCAACCTTTTGGGCACCAGGGACTGGTTCCACGGAGAGAGGTTTTTCACAGACTGGAAGGGGGTATAGGGTTTGCATGCTGCTTGCATCCCGCAGATGGGGCTTCTCTGGTTTGCGCGGACCGGTTTCTGGCATGCCGTGGACCAGTACCGGTCTATGGACTGGGGGTTGGGGACCCCTGATATAAAATAAAGGCATTAACAAACATATGGACAACCACTGCAGACCGCCTCTTACTTTAAAGAATGAAATAAAATTGACTTAAATAGGTTTAAGGTTTGAATATGACAGAGATATTATTGTGTCCCAGTAAACAGTTGCCATAAATATGTCCATACAAGTATGTGTGGGGACATATGTCTAACTTAGTTATTGGAGTATTTTATTTACAGTAGGTTAAGCCAGGTACTGCATTGTATGTATCAGGAAGTATTCATAACCCTACTACTAGTGTAGGGAACATACCCAACTTGGATTAAATGATGCAAAACCTAATTCTTATAAATTGTTTTGCAGAAATATCAATAGAAGAAAGATTAATCATGCTTTAAAACAGAGATCTTTATGGACTTAAAATAATAATGAATGTTTCTCATAGGCTGGTGAGGAATTTGGTGTAGTAGTCTCCTGGCCTAGGAACTGGGGCGCTATGAGATCCAGTCCTGCCTTAGGCACAAAAGCTTCACAGAGTTGTTGTTGTGGAGAAAATAGGAGGAGCAAGGAGTATTAGGTATGCTTGCTGCCTTAAGTTCCTTATAATGTAACAAAGGTAGGATAAAATCTAATCGTAAATCAATAAATAAATCAATAACTGCCCTGCCATTTTATATCATGCGCTAATAATAGTCCCAGCATATGGTTACTTCTTATCCCCCTTGCAAGTGACATTATGCAGAGGATCACTGACTGCCTCTGCATGAAATGGTTAATGTTTTCTCTTATTAATCCAACTGAATGAATTTGCCCTAATGAATTTGTCAAATAGCCTATCACGGTTTAGTCAGTATACAGGTTGTCTTTGACTTACGACCACAGCTGATCCCAACATTTCCACTGCTAAGCAAGGCAGTTGCTAAGGGAGCTTTGTTCCATTTTATAACCTTTTTTTTGGCTACAGTTGTTAGGAGAACCACTGCAGCTGTTAAATGAATCTGGCTTCCCCCATTGACTTGGCTTGTCGGAAGCCAGCTGGGAAGGTTACAAATGATGATTACATGACCCCGGGACAATGCAACTGTCATATATACATGCCAGTTGCCCAAATTTTGATCATGTGACCATGGGGATGCCGCAATGGTCGTAAGCAGTGGTGGGATTCAAATATGTGAACAACCGGTTCTCTGTGTGGATGCCGCTTCCGGAAGTCCATTCTGGGCCTGGGCAACAAAAAATTAGCCACCGGTTCTGCCGAAGTGGTGTGAACTGGCTGAATCCAACCACTGGTCATAAGTGTGAAAACTGGTTGTAAGCAGTGGTGGGATTCAGCCGGTTCGCACCCCTTCAGCAGAACCGGTAGCTAATTTTTTGTTGCCCAGGCCCAGAATGGACTTCCAAAAGCAGCATCCACACAGAGAACCGATTGTTCACATATTTGAATCCCACCACTGGTTGTAAGTCACTTTTTTTAGTGCCGTTATAACTTTGAATGGTCACTAAACAAAGGGATGTAAGTCAAGGATTGCCTGTATTGTATTAATCAAGCTAAGAAAGCTGACTCTGTCTTGCAGTTTCCTGCCTTTTAGGTGTTAGGTGTAAATACATTCAAAAGGAAGTCAGAAGAAGTGAGCCTCTTCCATGCAAGCAGACTTGTCCCATGCCGCATAAAATTGTAAGAGGAAGGTGCTAACTCATAGTAAAGGGGCGTAGATTCCCCTCTTCATTCTTCTCCATTCATGCATTGACAGGAGGAGAAGATGAAGAATAAGTTAATTACAATCTTCAAGACTAATCTGTGTTAAATTAGTTACATCCCATAATTGGAAACTTGCAAATTAGGCATGGGAGGCAAAGATGTGTATATACGTGATTGCTTTCTTTTCTGAAGATACCTGACAACAAGAAGAATTTTCAAATATATTTAATGATATTAAAAGACAGCTGGTTGAAAGCAGCACTCCGATTGTAAATGTGCATCCACGAATAAAGTCCTTTTGGCATCAGGAGCAGTTCCCAATGATTGAAAATCTGGTTAATCTGCAGGTAATGTGCAATGAGAACGTAGAAGGAATGTAATAGAACA
>NW_015388650.1:52073-57536 GCF_001527695.2 Protobothrops mucrosquamatus | reverse complement strand
CCCAGCCCAACCCATCTCATGACCTTGCCTTACATGAACTGAGTTTGCAGGATTCCATTTTGATAAACACTCAATTCTTTTATCCCAAATAAACGTTCATCTTTATTCAGTATTCTGGAAGAAAATGAACCATATTTTCCACTATCCAACAAATATAATCTGAATGGAACAAAACCATTGACAGCATATTGATATAGCGTTAGAATTCTAGCTCTCCAAAGGGAAACAATGGCATGAATTTTTCTGGAAGAATCAGTCTAGAATGATATTAATTGTAAATAGTGGGAATATACAATCAATAGGACTAAATTAGTAAAAATTATCATTTCAATTTTTTAAATAACGGTGTGTGAAAAGTGTGACTTTGCATGGAAGGGGCTGCTCAGGGTGAGTGAGACAAAACTGTGGACTTTTCTTTTTTTACATTGTTTGTTGTTTGGAGAGTTGAGGGGCACAAAGGCTGTTCTAATGTTCTACAGTAGATGCTTAAGGTAACAGTGCAATCTTTAACACTGTAATTCCAAAACTGGATCCTGTCCCTGTTAATTTCAGAATGGAGTTCTTGACATGGTGTTTAACGTTTGAAGTGACCTTCAAGTTAACCAAAGTAAAGTTGTCAACCAAAGTTGATAAAAATAAAATGAAATAACCAAGGGGTTTCATCCCTTGAAATTGATTAGGCAAGCACAACTTACAAGAGCAAATTTCTCCTAGAAGAAAATATATCATAGAATTAGTTTTTTGTCCTTTTGTTAAATGATATATATTTCTGCAAATCAGTATATTCGGTAGGAATGGTATAGTAAATAATATTCTTGGAAATGGTCAGTAAAGGTGAATGTCTAAACCAGGGGTAGGCAACCTTGACTCTTTTATGACTCGTGGACTTCAACTCCCAGAATTCCTGAGCCAGTGCTGGCTCAGGAATTCTGGGAGTTGAAGTCCACGAGTCATAAAAGAGCCAAGGTTGCCTACCCCTGGTCTAAACAAAGACTTGCGTTGTTAGCATTTCCTAAGCTTCATTTAAGAATCAAGTGCAGATAGTCCTTAGGTTATTACTATAACTGAGCACCACAATTTATGGTAATAAGTTGTGGCTCTTATTAAACTGGATCACCATGTGATTGGACCCAATTTTACAATCTTTTTTGCAGCAATTGTTAAGCAAATGTGGCAGTGATTAAGTAAACCCATTGTTTCCTAAGGGGCAAATTTCCCCTCCCCCCAGAAACCATAAATAAATGTTGGTTTCTGGCAAAAGCACGATAAATTGTGGGTCATGTGACCATGGGGCATTGCAAATGGCCGTAAATGAGGCCTGGTTGCTCAGAGCCTAAAATGCAGTCACATGTTCACGGGGGGGGGGGAATGAATGCCAGAAGTTCAAAACTGGGTTGTAAGTTCCTTTTTTAGGGTCCATTGCAACTTCAAACAGTTGCTAAGCAACTGGTCATATGTTGAGGGCTATCTTTATTGGGGGGGGGGCTTTGGAAGTATTATTTTCATGTGACCAAGCTTGTATTGCTTATTTTTACCTCTTTTGTTATCATCTGTTCTAGCCATTGTGGTCCAGAGTTCATCCTCTGAGTGTGAAATTCTTGTTTCAATTTTTAATTTATAAATGGAATTATTAGATCGTTTTGGGGTCATCTCTGCCTCCCAGCCTCCATTTCCTATTTGTGAATGGTGTCAGTGATTAACTGTATCACAAAACTGTGAGGATCGAAGTGAGGAAGTCATGCAACTCTCAATCTTCAGACTTAAGGAAAGCAATAATTACCAGCCTTAGAGTGGTTCTATTGCTGAATGACGATGATCAATAATGCAGTATCAGTTTTATAAAATTCTCTTTCTCTCACTGCCTCCCTTTTGCTCTCTTCTCAGTTTGAGATCCAGTGGCTGATGATTCATTGTGACCCTCGGCGTCCTCAAAGGGAAACATGCAGTGAACTCACCATCAGGAGCTCGGTAATCTTAAGGGCAAACCTTGCTTTTCAACTTTGGAATACAGGTAGTCCTCGACTTACGACCATAATTGAGCCCAAAATTTCTGTTGTTAAGTGAGGCATTTGTTAAGTGAGTTTTGCCCCATTTTACAACTTTTCTTGCCACAGTTGTTAAGTGACCCACTGCAGTTGTTAAGTTAGTAACACAATTGTTGAGTAAATCTGGCTTCCCCATTGACTTTGCTTGTCAGAAAGTCACAAAAGGTGATCACAGAACCCTGGGACACTGCAAAGGTCATAAATATGAACCAGTTGCCAAGCATCTGAATTTTTGGTCATGTGATCATGGGGATGCTGCAAAGGTGGTAACTGTGAAAAACGGTCATAGGTCAGATTTTTCATTTTTGCCGTTGTAATTTTGAACGGTCACTAAACAAACTGTTGTAAGTCGAGGATTACCTGTATTCAAACTGCCATAATATAGTTCCCTTTTAAAGCAAAGCTTTAAGAAGTACATAAATTCAGGATGGGAAGATGTCTCTCCTTGTCCAATGAAGCCCTTTGCAGCACAGATCGAGACAAGCACTAGGCAGAAAGTGCTCAATGCTAAACGTAGGGCAAAGGGTTAAAAAGCTGGAGTCATTCAATCCCTCCTTTCTAGACATCAGGTTTCCTCCAGTCTAGCTACCCTCCTCCAACACTCACCCGCACAACAGCTGTGCTTTTTGCCGGTTGTGCAATTTGGAGGTAATTGGAGGGGTTCAGTAACCTTAAAAATCCATCTGTGGCCATTGAAGGAGTAACCATGGCTAGCTCGGGCTCCTGCACAAAGCTTCCCTGGTTCATGTGGATTTTTCTGCAAGTCATTTGCCTTTGTCTAACACAAGTAAGTTATGCCTAACTTTTTTTATTATTTTTTTCAGATAAGTCAGACAATCGTAAAGGTAAGTCTTAAAACTAGAAGGATTCTTAACTCAGATGAAGCAGGTAAAAAGTTCCTGTAAACTCCTTGCTCTTTGATTCCATTTTGGATTGTCAAACAGTGTGTATATTTCTAGTGATGCTGCTATATTGGAGAAGATATGGGATCTGTTATGCCCAGCTGGAGAGCTTCGTAGGGGAAGTCAGAAGCCACTGTAAAATATACTGCTTGACATATCATGGTTTGAAGCTGCACTGAGTTATTTTTCCTGGTTGGTGAGGCTTCACGGGGACCCTATATGCCATTCAGAGTAATCTAACTAAGGTCAACAAGTATGATTAGGTTGGGATCCATTCTACCAGTTTTGATGCTTCCCTCCCCCAGATATATTTGGTACCCTTCTGCCTTAAACCAGATTTTTTAGTCCAAGGAAACTCATTTGTTTTAATTCAGTGCAATCCACAAAGGATTAAGTTAGGTGGGTTAATTATCACTTCAGTTCCCTAAGTAAATCTTTTTATAATTACAAACAGGATAATAAAAGGGATCATTTCCTCCACATTTATGCGTAACAAGGGCTTCCAACTGATCCTGGTGATTATGAATATAGCGCCAAAATTGATTTTTTAAAAATTAATTAACTTATAGTGATATACACAGGTAATAGAATAGAGCTGAAAGGGACCTTGGAGATCTTCTAGTCCAGCACCCTGCTTAAGCAGGAGAACCTATACCAGTGATGGCGAACCTTTTAGAGACCGAGTGCCCAAACTGCAACCCAAAACCCACTTATGCATCGTCGGGTGCCGGGTAGGTGTGGCCCATTGGCTGGGTGTGGCCCATTGGGTGGGCGTGGCTGTGGTGGTAATGGCAGACTGGATGGGACTAAAAAGTTCAATCAATCAATTCCAACTTTGCAAGATCTTTTTTTTCCCGCAAGAAGTTGAAATTGACTGATTGACCTTTTTTTTTTTGCACATGGCGGCAGAGGCCTAAAGCGAAAAGGTTTTATAAAACCCAGCTGAAGGCCTAGGACCGGGGCGACGGCGCGCGTGCCCACAGAGAGGGCTCTGAGTGCCGCCTCTGGCACCTGTGCCATAGGTTCGCCACCACTGACCTATACCATCTCAGACAAGTGACTATCTAGTCTCTTTTTAAAAATCTTTAGTGATGGAGTGCCCACAATTTCTGGAGGGCAAGCTATTCCACTGGTTAATTGTCCTCACTGTCAGGAAGTTTCTCCTTAATTCCAGGTTGCTTCTCTCTTTGATCAGTTTCCAACCATTGTTTCTCGTCCTTCCCTTTGGTGCTCTGGTGAACAATGTGATCCCTCTCTTCCTTGTGGCAGCCCCTCAGATACTGGAATACTGCTATCATGTCTCCCCTATTTCTTCTTTTCTTTAAACTAGCCAAACCCAAGTCCTGCAGCCATTCTTCGTATGTTTTAGTCTCCAGGCCTTTGATCATCTTAGTTGCTCTTCTCTGAATTTTTTTCCAAATTCCCACCATCTTTTTTGTGATATGGTGACCAAAATTGGCTGCAGTATTCCATGTGTGATCTTACTAGGGTTTTATAAAATGGTACTAATACCTCGCGTGATCTTGATTCTATGCCTCTGTTTATACAACCCAGGATTGTATTAGCTTTTTTGGCTGCTGCTGCACACTGCTGGTTCATGGTTAAGTGATTGTTCACTAGGATTCCAAGGTCCCTCTCACAATTACTGTTTTTAAGCCAGATCTTGCCCAATCTGTACTTGTACCTTTGCTTTTCTCCACATTGAAACTCATTTTGTTGGATAGGGCCCGTTGTTCAAGATCTTGGTTCCTGAGTTTGTCTTCTGGGGTGTTGGCTACTCCTGCCAGTTTGGTGTCATTTGCAAATTTGATGAGTTCCCCTTCAATTCCCTCAGATGATGAAGTCATTGATGAAAATATTGAAGAGTACTGGACCTAGGACAGAACCTTGTGGTACCCCACTGCTTAATTCTCTCCATGTGGATGTAGTGCCATTGAGGACTACTCACTGAGTATGGTTTGTGAGCCAGCTACAGATCCATCTGGTGGTGATGTTGTCTATTCCACCTTTTTCTAGCTTACCAAGGAGTAGGTTGTGGTCTACTTTATCAAATGCCTTACTGAAGTCTTATACTACGTCCACAGTATTTCGCTGGTCTATTAGTTTAGTCACTTTGTTGAAGAATGAAATAAGATTGGTTTGGCATGATTTGCTTTTAACAAACCCGTGCTGGCTACTAGTTATAACTTTGTTTGCTTCTAATTGTTCACAGATCAGTTTTTTGATTATCTTTGCTAGGATGTTTCCAGGTATTGGTGTTAAACTAATTGGTCTGTAGTTTCTTGGGTCCATTTTTTTTCTTTTCTTGAAGATGGGAACCACATCAGCCCTTTCCAATCCTCAGGTACTTCCCCTTTGCTCCAGGATTTTTGAAAGATGTGGTGCAGTGGTTCTGAGATAACATCTCCCAGCTCCTTTAGAACTCTGGGATGTAATAATAATAATAATAATAATAATAATAATAATAATAATAATAATAATAATAATAATAATAATAATAATAATTTCAAACAGAG
>NW_015388650.1:45877-51973 GCF_001527695.2 Protobothrops mucrosquamatus | reverse complement strand
GATAACAAAATACAGAGACCTACAAATAGAAATAGAAAGACTGTGGCAAAAGCAAGCAAAGGTAGTACCAATAGTAATAGGCGCCTTGGGTGCAATCCCAAAACAACTGGAGCACCACTTGAACACCATTGGCATTGACAAATTTGCTATTAGTCAATTGCAAAAGGCGGCCTTACTAGGAACTGCTTCCATCCTGCGATGATATCTGTAATACCATCAAACATCCACATCTGCCTATCCCAGGTCCTGGGTAAGGCCTCGATAGGTAGACAAAATGCCAAATCCAGTCTGAACATCTGGCTGACTGTGCGATGATCCATAATAATAATAATAATAGTTGGAAGGGACCTTGGAGGTCATCAAGTCCAACCCCTTGCTCAGGCAGGAAACCCTACACCATTTCGGACAAATGGCTGTCCAGTCTCTTCTTAAAAACTTCCAGTGTTGGAGCATTCACCGCTTCTGGAGGCGGTAGTCTGTAGTCTGTCGGGTCCCGGTGATTTATATTCGTCAAGGTTGGATAGGTGTTCTCTTAACATTTTCTTGTTTATTTTAATTTTTGTTTCTAGTATATCTTTTGCAGTATGTTGGGCTATGGTTTCTTTTTGTGTGAAGACTGATGTAAAGTATGAGTTAAGTAGCTCTGCTTTCTCCCTGTTGCCTGTTATTTTCTTGCCAGCTTTTCTCTTTAGTGGACCTACAGTTTCCTTGACTTTTTTCTTGTTGTTAATAGTACCAAGATAAATAAATGGAAGAAAATTGAATGTGGAATAGGGGACTTTGCTGTGGGAAATACAGAACAGGAAAATTTCTTTTCTGTGAATATCACTCAGCTCACTTATTTGAGGATCCTGAAAAGATGATATGTTTCCTAATAACAGTCATTCATTGTTTTGTGGAAGAATTCTCTAGTGACTGACACACTGTAAAGCAGAATTGCATATTATATATGCTTTCTTTTATGAGCTTACATTAAAAATAGATGAAAAGCTCTCATTTTTTTAACCATTTTCAAAGAATGACAGAAAATCAGCTGAGAGTTTACTTAAAAATATTAATGCGTAACAATGCATTTCTCCAAAATGAAATGTTAAATCTTTTGAAGCACAGTGAGCAAATCCAACAGATTTGTCATGACTTTTATTTGTATAGACTCAAGCTAGCTTTGCTAGACATTAGAAAGAAAAAAAATCCACCTATGTTTTTTACAAGAAAACGAATGTGTACAATGCAGCCTTATGGTCGATTGTGACATGAAGCAGTTTACTTTGCAAACAACAATAACGACTCTTCTGTGTAATGTCTGAATTAAAAATACCTTTTAAACTACTGGTTGTGAGAACTCTGGCTAAAGCTGGAATTGTCACACTCTGAAATTTATAGGAAAACTGCTTTTCCTCTCAGCTATTTACCTTCTCTATGAAAAGTGTGAGGTACAAAAAGGGGCCTGTTAGAAAATCACAGAGCATCTACTGTGAAGTTAGAATTTCATCACCAAAAGAAAACAATGTGTCTTATAGGCCTTGAATTCCCTCCCCTAAATTATTTTTTAAAAATGAATAGTTTGGAATTTTCAAAGCCTCTTGGGACTTACAAAAATAGAAACAAACAAATAAACAACAAACAAACAAAAGATAAGGTTTTATTAAGGGCTATGATATGTGTATATAATGAATTTCTTATTTATGTATATGTCTCAGAAGATAAGTCTGAATATTAGCTGTACAGCTAATATTAGCTATACAGTAATGGCAATTTCGCTTAAACTCATTTGTGCAGTTATCATTTTATTTTCTCTATCCCAAACTGATTTCCCATTTTACAAGGGAGTGAAGTCAATGGGGCACAATTTTAATTCACAGGACATTATTTTATTCCATTTTATCACAGGGCCAGTCTTTTCCTGTTTATAATGAAATGAAAATATAAAGCATAATAATCCTTTCCTTTTCATTCCTAGTTATTGCCTTAAAGCAGTGATAGCAAACCTTTTAGAGACTGAGTGCCCAAAAACCGCTCCTGCCCCCACTTCGCCCGCCCCGGCCACCCCCGTTCTGCCTCTGCCAGCCTGCAGGGCCACTCACTGCCTCCACGGCCTGCCTGCCAGATCGCCCAGGCAGCCCAGTAACGCCATGATGGCCACGCCCTCTGCCCACACCCCGCAGCATCAACTATGCGCAATGGGTTGCGAGGGTGGAGTCTTGTCCCTGCTGCCTGGCTGCCATGTCCTTGGCTGCGGTGCTCCGTGTGGGCCATGCTCAGAGGTGACTCTCCTCTGGGGGAGCTGCTGGTGAGGAGAGGCCATGGGGGGAGGCGAGGCTGGGGCGACGGCACGCATGCCCACAGAGAGGGCTCTGAGTGCCGCCTCTGGCACGTGTGCCATAGGTTCGCCACCACTGCCTTAAGGGGTGCTTTCCATAAGGATTTACTGTAGATGGAGATTCTCGGTCATCCAGATCATAGTTGTCCCAAAGGTGGTTTTTTCTTCAAAAGGCAAGTAGACTGTTCTTTCCTTGAGGAAGAAGAAAACATTTTGCTTCCTATCCAAGAAGCTTCATCAGTTTCAGAAGCTTCACCCCGCCTTCAGAACTGATGAAGCTTCTTGAATGAGAAGCAAAACCTTTTCGTCTTCCTCCTCTAGGAAAAAAACAGTCCAGTTGCCTTTTGAAGAAAAAAGCACTTCTTTTGAGATTTACTGTAGGCATAGGCATGAATTCTGTCTCTGCTCACCTCCACTAACAAGAGCATATATATGCATGCACATCTATCCCCACACACCATTTGTCAATCTGTACAACTTGGATTATAATTACACATATTCGTCATGAATTACTCTCACGCAGATTAGAACAGGAGCCTATTACCCAATCAAGCAAACTGAATTTGATTAAGTTAGTCAGACTATCTTCTTCGTGGTTCTCAATTGCTCCTTCCCCTTTTTATAGGATGGTTTGAGTTGCTTCTTCTTCCTACTGCACTATAAACATTTTTTTTTATTCCTTGCCAGAGAGGCCCTCCAGGTCCAGAAGGCCCCCCTGGCCCCCCAGGCTCCCCAGGTGTTCCTGGCATTGATGGCATAGATGTAAGTATAGCTTGTCCTGTGTGTGGCAGGGAGCATTCAAGACATTCCTCCCCAGTATTATACAATGACACTGCTGTCTCTCTCTGAGTGTATTCAGCATGCAACACACTCGGGCACAACTCTGTCATGACCTGTTAACTGGTATTAGAACTGTTGTGCTGATTGGACTGGGAACTTAGGAGGTGCATTCTTTAGCCCCAAAGAACTAGAACTGGTGGTGTGAACTAGAACAAATTATTTTCTGCAGCTGGATCAGGTCCATCATATAATCGGTAATTTGCATTAGGGATTCTATAAGATTAGTATTTATAATCTGCAAATTCCATTTGATTAGCTTTATAGCAATTCTGTCTACTGGCCATCAGAATTCCTCCATATAATGTGCCTGTGTGTGCGTACAGGGCTATTTATCATATCTGCATAATACATATACAATGTACAGGTAGAATTATAAGTGCTATTATGTTAAAATGAATTTCACTTGACTGTGACTCTCCTTTATCCCATTAGGGAGACAGAGGTGCTAATGGCCCCCCAGGTCGTCCAGTAAGTAACTGAGAACAGGTAGCATTTTTAAAATACCGTCTTTAAATAAAATATCTGTTTTTATTTGCTAACTTACTTCGTTGGTATCCAATTCACTCCTACAGGGTCCAGATGGTGATGCTGGAAAACCAGGTGTCCCTGGATTGCCAGGAATACCAGGAGCTGATGTGAGTGCAAATTTATGCATACCTTTTGCCCATGAGAAGCTGATACAATATATGCACTATGGCTGTGAGTGAACCTGCAACCAAGGTTACTGATCTTTATGGTGTTATTCCAAGCCAGGGGTCTTCAAACCTGGCCCTTTTATGACTTGTGGACTTCAACTCCCAGAATTCCTCTTTGTGCATGCTTTCCTTAAGTGCCCTATGTTGTAAGGGATTTAGAAAAAATCAGTAGCTGGGAATGCTGATTGTTATAGATATAGCTATGTAATTCTAACTCATCCTTCACTGTCCTGATGCCCTTTGCCTTTGTTGGGTGACAGCAAAGCTGAGAGTCTTTGGAGAAGGAGAGTCAGGCAGGAGAAATGTATTCTAGGCACTGGACTCAATGGTCTTACAAAATCCTGTTTACTTACATACAATTTACACAGGGGTGACTATTTCCTCTATAGATAAGCACACATGACATAACTTGAATCTATTTCATGTTTGTTCAAAAGCCTCCCAATCTATTTATTTGATAGATTTTATTGCAAACAAGTATATAATTATTTGTTATAAATAGAACAGTTCAAAAACGTTGACTAAATTGGTGAAGTCTCCCTCCATGCCCTATTATCGAAAAAGACTAATTCAAATGTTAAGCACGCACGCACACACACACACACACACACACACACACACACTTAAAATACACGGCTGCAAATTAATTTCACTTTCCTGTGTTCAAAAATGCTGCAGCCAATCCACATACTTGGAAAATTCACAATTTATATTTTGATAAATATAAGTATTAGGGATGTAAAAAAAAACAAACCATACACATATATCTTCCAGAGACTGATCCAGAAAAATATTGACAGTCCTGTCGATGTCAGCTGAAATGCAAGGATCATGGGACAAAACCAAAGCATCTCCAGCAGGGTGATTGCAATCTAACTGAAGCAGGTTTTTTGTTTGATCATAAAGTCATTTTATGTTCATGCAAAATTCATGTCAAATTGTTTTTAATACAATTCTCCGTTGGTTTTCCAGTACAGAACTTTCAAGTTCATTACTCCTATGATTGTGTAAATGACTAATAGCAATTATATCATCTTTCATCATATCCCTCGAAAGGCAGATTACTGACTTTATGGTCACAGACAGTTTCTCTAAAACATCTAAATACTGTGGAACATGCAATAGATCCTTGTGGAGGGTGGTAGTACAAATAAATAAACGAATGAACTTCAGAAGAAGCAGTTGAAGCTGGACCAAAGAAACAAAATATTAGATGCTTAAGCTGAAAATCCTTCCAGGAAGCAGTTGGTAGTAAATCAAGCTCATTTTTAAAACTTCTTTGCTTCCAGAGAACTAAATTGATGTAAAGTAAAAGTATTATGATAGACCCAGTTTATATATCTACACACAGATACGGATGGCATTTTTAAACTGGGATTATTTTATATTGTAATCTTTTCATGGGACATGGATCAAAATTACATTTCTGATTCAATACTTCTCATAGATGTGTTGCCACACTATTTCAGGGACAATATTTACCTTCCCACAAACAGGAATTCCAGTACTTCAGTGAGATCAGATAATCATTTCGTTAAATTGAAAGAAGGGGTGAGTTCTGAAGTGACTAAAGCTAGTATAATTGCCCAGTGACAAACCTGAACATGTGAGAAATTAAATCCACTCTTTAAATGGGTAATTGTGATTTATACAATGAAAATTTCATGGGATGTCCTTGCAAAAAAATGTATTCAGTACCCTGTCCGTTTGTTAAAATAATGTGATGGAATGAATATAGGAAAGCTCCTAAACAATTAAATCATCGTTGGAGTTACATTCATTTTAATCACATTTATATTAAGGGAATTTAATACCATCTTTCTAAATCTTCTTCCAACTCTATCAAAGCTGCGGATAAGTTTAAATTTACCAGCTTCTGAAAGCAAAACAATGTATATTTTCTGTATTGTTGTTGCGAGCCAATAGCATCAGATCTGATCTGCAGACTATCCAGACAGAGACTTCTGGTCTATCTTTAAAACATAAAATATCAACAGTATGTAATATTTTATTTTATATTTCAGTAGGAAAAAGTAACTCTTTTTTTCATACTGGATTTCCATGATACTTTCAGAATTTCTAGTTATGCATGATATGACTTGTATAGACAAATTAAAAAGAAAAGGACAAAGAGATTTCCTTGAAATGATTTGAATCAAGAAACAGCACCATTAATTTAACACCCATGATTTAAATAAATCTAATCCTGTGGTAGATTTATTTATTTATTTATTTATTTAT
>NW_015388650.1:39894-45777 GCF_001527695.2 Protobothrops mucrosquamatus | reverse complement strand
CCAAAGCATTATCCCAATAAAAACCAATTAAAAACAAATATTTACCGCTGTGTCATGTTAAAATAATAATTAAAATTGTCCCTATTTAAAATTCTCCCTAGGCCAGACCCGCTTGCTGAAAAAGCCATGTCTTGAGGGCGCGGCGGAAAGCTAGGAGATCCGGAATCGTCCGGATCTCGGGGGGTAGTTCGTTCCAGAGCCAACTTTTATTAAACAAAGAATTTCATATTCTATTTATGAAGATTATTATTCTGTTTAGAATAACATTCAACAATTGTTGATTAATGAGTCTGGAATTTGTACAACACTCCCATTTATATCCTAAACATCATAGATAGTACAATATTACTTGATTAACTTGTTAGAAACCAGTAATTAAAAAAAAAACCTTAATAGATTTTTCTCCCTTTTCCCAATTTCATTGCTATTTAATAGGCAATGAAATTCTGTTTTAGAAGTATAAAGCATGTTACATTTATATTTAATAAAGACAAAAATCTATGTCAGTCTAGCAATGCCTAATGATCATAATTCTTCAAAGTTCTGCTCTAACGGTTGCTTCTTTTATCTGAAATGTACATACATATCATATAAAAGAAGCTTTTATATGAATATAATATAGCAGTTTATATAACTGCTGTTTTATGTATATTATTTATGTAAAATATAAATACTTATATAATACATATAATATAAATATATTTTATATGAAATATAAATACTTATTTATAAAATACTAACAGGTTCCCAAAGATGCTAAAGACTACTTAAAAAATGTACAGTATGTAACTTTCATTCAAATTCCGCAAGAGTATGATCTGAAATTGTAGTACAATCTATAGCATGCTTTAACTTTAGCCATCAAGTAATGGGCAGTCATAAAATAATGTAGTTAAAAGCATTTCTGTGTGCACCGATATCTATGGGATGGGATCTAAATGACAAAATGTATATTGTAATATCACAATGCAACTTAATTGTTACCTACTTGAATGCAATATTACAATAAAAGTAGTAAAGACCTTGGATATCTTCTAGTCCAACCCCCTGTTCAAGCATCTATACCATTGCAGATAGATGGCTGCCAGTCTTTTCTTAAAAACCTCCAGTGATGAAGTGCCTACAACTTCTGAAGGCAAGTGGTTCCATTGGTTAATTGTTCTCACTTTTAGGTTTCTCCTTAATTCCAGGTTGCTTCTCTCCTTGATTAGTTTCCATCCATTGTTTCTTGTCTTGCTTGGAAAATAAGTTGACCCCCTCTTCTTTGTGGCAGCCCCTCAAATACTGGAATACTGCTATCATGTCAACCCAAGTCCTTCTTTCCTCTAGACTGGCCATACCCAATTCCTACAACCATTCCTCATATGTTTTGGTCTCCAGGCCTTTAATCATCTTAGCTGTTCTTCTTGGCACTTTTTCCAAAATTTCAACATCTTTTTTGTAATGTGACCAAAACTGGATGCAGTATTCCAGGTGTGGTCTTACTAATACCTCATGTGATCTTGATTCTATACCTCTGTTTATACGACCCAGGATTGTATTAACTTTTTTGGCTGCCGCCGCATACTGCTGGCTCATATTCAAGTGATCGTCCACTAGGACTCCAAGATCCCTCTCACAGTTACTGTTATTGAGCCAGGTTTTGCCTAATCTGTACTTGTTCCTTTGTTTTTTCCTGCTTAGGTGTAAAACCTTGCTTTTCTCCACATTAAATTTCATGTTTTTGCATAAGGCCCATTGTTCAAGTCTGTCAAGATCTTTTTGGATCTTGAGCTTGTCTTTTGGGGTGTTGGCTATATCTGCCAGCTTAGTGTCATCTGCAAATTTGATGAGTTCCCCTTCTATTCCCTCATATAAGTCATTTATGAAGATATTGAAGAGTACTGGGCCTAAGACAGAACCTTGTGGTACCTCACTGCTTATTTTTCTCCATGTAGATGTAATACCATTAAGGACTTCTTGTAGGGTAAGGTTTGTCAGCTGGTTACAAATCCATCTGGTGGTGATACTGTCTATCCCACATTTTTCTAGTTACCAAGAAGTAGGTTGTGGTCTACTTTGTCGAATGCCTTGCTGAAGTCTAAGTATAGCATGTCCACAGCATTTTGCTGGTCTTCTAATTTAGTCACTTTGTCAAACAATGAAATAAGATTGGTTTGGCATGATCTATTTTTAACAAACCGATGCTGGTTTCTACTTATAATTTTATTTGTTTCTAGATGTTCACAGATCTGTTTTTTGATTATTTTTTCCCCAGTATCTTTCCAGATATTGATGTTAGGCTGATTGGTCTATAGCAGGCATGTCAAACTCGTGAAGTCACATGACATCATGCGACGTATCGCAATTTTCCCCCATTGCCGGCAATGGGGTGAGTGTGGTTTCAGCGTGACGCATCCGGCCTGCGGGCCGGTAGTTTGACATGCCTGGTCTATAGTTTCCTGGGTCTGTTTTTTTTTTTTTAACTAACTTAACAACTGAAGTGATTCACTTAACAACTGTGGCAGGAAAGATTGTAAAATGGGCAAAATTCACTTAATAAATGTCTCACTTAATAACAGAAATTTTGGGCTCAATTGTGGTGGTAAGTTGAGAATTACCTGTATTGCTCTCTTGCAATAAATAAATATTTACTTATTATTTAACTTAGCTAAGACGTGTTTCTATTTGACAAGAGAACGCCAAACCTTTAATGTTCCATGCCACAAGAAATGTTCCTGGTTTGATATAATTAACTTTAAAAAATAGCAGGCAGAGAATAAAAGCTTGTATCCATCCATACTGTATCTGAATTGCATTCCAGACACAAGCACAATTTAATAACCTTTCAGAGAACCTGGTTTTACATATATCTTCTGCATACAGCAGGAAATAAATTAGTTCAAAAGAGCTTTCATGCCCTCCAACTTTCCCAAATCAGCTGGGGATTTCACTTGATAATCCCAGGTGAACATCTGCCCTTCGGAAATGTTTATCCATGCACAGTAGGGGATACGTGCTTGTCCTGGTAAGTATGAATGAAATGAATTTCATGCACTGCTGTGTCTCTTTAACAAGCAGGCGGAGAGCTAAAGGCTTAAAGAGCAGGTTTCCAAAAGCTGCTTAAATTGACGCAATTTGCTTCTGAGTCAGGGGGCATTAACTTCTGAGTAAAAAGGATAAAAGTCAACAGGAAGAAAAATGACAACCGCCTATATTTCCTACCATCTCTTTCTGTGGAACTCTAAGCGACCGGCAACTTTCTTCCATCTCAGGAGCAAAGTTAGGAGACTGGAATGAGCCACTTCTGGCACCAGATTCCCCCCGCCCCCACCAACTAGCTGGTCCTTCTGAAGGAAAGCAGCTCCATTGTTAATACACCCACTGGCCGTCAAGGCGACTCTCCTGTGATCTGACAGGATGACCAGTGCATTGGCTGGGATTTGGTTTTTTTTCAGTGGCTCTAAAGTTCTCAGCATGGCTGAGAGAACATCAGAACTCTACAGTCACTCAAAGCTTTGTTGGTGTGGGAAGCAGAAAGCCCTGGTGACTTGTTTGGAGTCCTTTTGCAAGCCATGGTCTGCTGTACTAAGCTAAGCTAATAGTGGTACTGTCCAGGTCCTCCTACTCTTCTATTTACTCATTGGCAATTATGGAATTGCTAGCCAAACTTTTCCTAGTAGAAAATCTAGGAAACCCCCCCCCCCCGCTAACAAATATGAGTTCACCTCCCTGGTGTTTTTTCTAAAAAATTGACAACCTTACTGGAGACATCTGAGGGAGAAGGAAAATAATGTTCACTGACCTACAGGTAATGCTTGCAGTACATATTCCAATTTATACAAAGCATTAGAGGATCGCCTTTGAGTCATATTGGATCCCAAAATATAACTAGCAAATTGGTCTTGAGTTATAACCTTTGACTTTCTTTTAACATTTTCTGGATTATTTGTGGTCTTAAAAGTGGCCAGCAACTCTCGTTATTGGTCATACGCCGTGATAAAATCAGTGAACAGAAGCCTCTTTATTGGTTACTAAAAATAACCTCTTTATTTCTTACTGAAAATAAAAAAGTATATGAAAAATACATTATACATTTATGTTCCAAAATATTTAGCTTTACAGTTGTACAAAGGCGTAGATCATGTTTGATAGAACAGGGTTTGAAGCAGAAGGATTCTGATTCATCTTGGCTTCACAGTAAGCCGAGTGGGCAGATATAAAATGCACTGTCCTCAAGTAAAACACCACTCTCAAACCTTGGATCATATTCTGCTACTTCTCACCTTTTCTGAACCAAAAAGTAATACCAACCCAAAATTTTAGGTATTTCCTTACTGAGTTGAATGAGAGACTGGGAACATTTTCTGGATGGAATTTTATAACTGGGGGCCTTCCCTACAGTCTCTTTAAATTGGATATAGGTTGCTGCATCTGAACCTTGAAATCTGTCTGAAGAAACCCTTTTATTGGAAGTTAAAAAGTCTTGAATTCTAAATGTATGTGTGTGCCGTGCATATATAGAGAAAAATGGCTTATCTACCAGGTCGTTAACATTCTTTTTTTCAGTAGTTTTAGCCATTGACTGCACTAAAAGTTAATATTTTATTTCAAAAGGGATTGACAGGACCTGATGGATCACCAGGTCCAGCTGGTCCAAAAGGACAAAAGGTAAGATTAAACGCTTTCATTAGATTTCCTTCCCATTTTTTCAATCTCCAGACTCTTTTATTTAATTATAGGACTGGAGATGCTTGCCAGTTGCTGAATAATAATAATAATAATAATAATCTCAGTACGTGGATAAAAATGCCAAATCCAGCCTAAATATCTGGCTGACTGTATGATGAACCATAATAGCAACCTATCCTTTTTATACGTATATACTTCAAGGTGGCAAACATATCTAATTCTCCTGCCTCTTATTTTCCCCACAACCACAACCTTGTGAGATGACTTGGGCTGAGAGACATGATTGGCCCAAAGTCACACACCTGGGTTTTCATGCCTAAAGCAGGTCTAGAACCCACAATCTCCTTAATTCTTGTACTCTGCCTTGTCTCTAAACAAAAAGTAACACAAACAAACAAACACTTGTATAAATGTTTTAAATACTTGAAATATTGTAACATTTATGGTTTTTAGGGTGAAGTGGGCTTGCCTGGAGGCCGTGGACTTCCTGTAAGTCATTGATTTTTTACATGGTATCTTTTTTAACAACTGGTATTATGAAATATACAGTATTTCCTTAACTATTCTGTAAAAAACTAAACCAATTTAAAAAACACATCTGTAAACCTGGAGGCAGTTTCTGGTCATTTACAAAAGAGCTCAAAAAGTACTCTCCTGTCTTGAAATTGATAGGATATATTAGTCTTTGTGGTGTTCATATAACTTAATACCAGAAAATAGCTTTAAGTTAATAGTAGAGCTTAAATTCCAGCAGGAAACTGTTCTTAACTGTGAATAAAATTTGAAAATAGGATCTCTTCAGTTGAAATTTCAAACAGGACTTTTGTAAAATCCTCCTCCCTCCCTACTCAGTCCAACAAAGGGTTTTTACCACTTTTACAAAATCGGAGGAACTGTAAAGCAAGCACCAATTGGAAATATATTTAAAATGCATTAAAAGAATTCTAGAATAGGATTCTGGCCTGAATAGACACATCTTAAATTGCCTCTGAAAGATGCTGAAAAAAAACTACAAATGTTGTGTTCTTTGTATTCCCCCCCCTTAATCCCCTATGCATATCCTGATCACCCATTAAGGGTGATTGCCCTTCACCATTGATCGCCCATTAAGGGTGATTGCCCTTCACCATTGATCGCCCATTAAGGGTGATTGCCCTTCTCCATCTGCATACAGTTTCATGCCCGTTGCTGGTTGGCTAACTAGCAACAGGG
>NW_015388650.1:1743-36276 GCF_001527695.2 Protobothrops mucrosquamatus | reverse complement strand
GACTCGTGTCTTACTGCCTGCGCGATCTAACAACAAATGTTGGAGAACTACAAAGAAAAAAGCTTTGTTAGAATTAGTGGTGTAGGGGGAGGGTTACCTTCCAATAAAATTAAATCCCTGTCTTTTAAATAGGCATGTGATGTGTGTAGAAAAAATCAGGCTTGATCATACGGATATTTTGACATTTTACATCCCACCTGCAGATATATACCTACCTTACTTCTGATCTCACTCTAGCTTTCTCATGGCAACCATTTGCATTTAAGAATATAGTTATGCCTTTATCATCTTTAACTTTCTTCTCAGATGACACAGCTAAGTCCACATTTCCTCATGTTCTGTGACCTATTTATTATCATAGCCATTTAAGTAACAGGTGCCTTACAAGGAAACAATAGAAATTAAACATTGCATGGAGATAAACGAAATATATAAAGAGGGTAGAAAGACCAACACACCTAATAAATAGACTTTTGTTTGTGGGCTCTTTCTTTTTTTTAAATTAAAACTTCATTAAATTAAATGGATAAATTTGAACACCGTAAAGTGGCTGTGAAATGAAGATAGGAGTATCAGTAGAACAGTAGAGCATTATTATCTACAATACAGTGTAATATAGCGTGATTATCTATAAGGAAAGTGAATTATAGTATGATAAAAGGTCTAGAAAGACTTATGAAAATATTCTCAAAGAGGCTGGTTTTCTAATAGATTGTGTGGTAACAACTGCCCAGAATATTTGCAATATCTGCCAATTTAAGAAGGCTGAATTGAGGAAGGTCACCTTAAATTTTATAACTGTGTTACATTGGAATCTCTGGAAAAGGGAAAAAAAAATAAAACTGGTGGAGATGAAATATAACTTGGAGGCCTTTAAAATATAGCTATGAACGATTGTTTCAGTAACTCTGTTGAACAAAACCAAAACCACTGTTTTTGAAGTTTGGCATTTTTCTACTGCATGGGCTTGGTAGGTAGCTTAACTCAGCCTACTTCATCATGAAGTTACAAGCCACACCTTTGCCATAATAATGAGAATATCATGGCATTGTATAAATCAATTTACAAAGCACAATATGGGTGAAAAAAGCATAGGCAAAATGAAAGTAAGGTAGGCTTCCCAACATGAAATCCTGGTGTTGGCTGGGTCATTATGTCATGTTATTTGGCACAAATGCAGCATTCGTATATTTATTTATTTATTCATACAATATTTTGTAGACTACTTACTTCCCACGATTCAAAGTGGATTATATGAGGAGCAAGAAAAGCCTAAAATGCAAATATCCACCTCCCCACATGAACTCACTCAAAGTAATCCTGTCACATTGGTCTCCAAATACCCAGTGGAAGAATAAGGTATAAATCCTTTTGAAAGGGTAGGATGTTAGGTATGTTCTGTACCTCTGGAAGGAAGGTGTTCTGGTTAATAGAGGCAGCCACAAAGAAGTCAGGTCAGTAGGACTCACCCTCTTCGTTTCATGTAGGGTGGAAATGCTCAGCATTCCAAGGAATACTCAAGGTTTGACATGGGAGAGGTGGTTTTGTAAATACAAAGTAATCTGGCACTACCCACAATGAATAAATGGTTGCTGAAGACAGTGGAACTTGCAGAGATGGCCAGACTGACTTCTTTGATTAGAGAGAAGACAACATCCACATTGACTGCTGACTAGAAACTTTTTATGGATTTTCTGGATGAAGCAGAAGATGTATGATTTATGGCTTTGCTGACTAGAAAAAGAAGACAATAGAAAAAAAGAGAGCTTTTCTTTTTGGGGATCATAGTGTAGAAGGTAATTTGAAAATTGCAGATATTTGCTGGGGGAAAAAATTGGAAGCTACTTCTTTCTATATTTTTCATTTTTTTTTGCATTTTTGTCATTTTTTTCCTTCCTTTGCTTTGCTTCTTAATTAGCTCTTGTTAGTTTTTAATCTTCTTTTTAATTTTTTTAAATAAAATTATGCAAAAGAGAGAGAAATAATTCTTCGTAGGGGATAATCAGCGCTTTGAATTGAACCTGGAAGCAAATGGGTAACCAATGCAATATGAAGTGCTACATGGCTTGGCTCTTTCTCCTCATGCTATTTAACACCATGAAATTGCTGGGGGGAGTAATCTGTCAATTTGGTGTGATCAGTGTGATGGAGACATACATCACTATCCCACACCAGGTCAGAGTGCCATTGACATTTCACAACTAGCATTCTCTTAGGAGAGATACCATCAGGAACTCCATTAGAAATATCTTCTAATTAATTGTTGACAGTAATTAAAACCGTTTTCCCATGCTGCAATTTGTTTCTTAAAATGAAATTTTGGACCAATGTGTCCCAGAGGAGCTACTGAGGGATAGAATTTATTTTTTTCCAGTTTCAACCCTGATGAGCTCTTTCATCAGACTGAACAAACGACTATTCCTCTCTGCACACAAAGTGACCTGAACCACCTCACCAGGAAGGAGTGGAGCGGAGATGGTGAACCTTGTGGACTTGGTGTGTCAAAAATTCAGAAAAAGCCTAATTTGACTTTGCTGGCATGTCATACCCCTCAGACAAAACAGAAATAATTCTCTCTCCCGGACCTCTTGGGCCTTGACTTCAGCCCTAGCACCTCTCAAAAAAGCTGCCTTGTGCTGTCCCCCAAGGCATGTAGCCTTGGGGAATGGTGTGACTGTCCCATGGCCCAGCGCTCCCCAGAATTTGCCATGTTACTTCAGGCAGTATTGTTTTTCTGTCCACAGGGTCCTGCGACCTACCTGAGGCTGTTCTGGGTTCCACAAGGCCTTTGTTCTTGAAGCAACTTTGAAAAATGTTCTTCTATGGCCCCTGGACTGTGCAAAAGCACAGCCTGTTCTTGCACGATTTTTTTTGAGCCTCTGGATGCCGTGTGAAATTTCTATTCTCTTGCAGGAGCTCTAATTTGCACGAGAACAGGTTGTGTTTTTGAGAATAGTTGTTGGGTGTTGGTGAATAGAATATAAAATCATAAGGCTGGAAGGCACCTTGAAAGTCTTCTAGTCCGGCCCCCTGTCCAAGGCAAGAGACCTTGTAACACCCTGGTTAAAGGATTATCTAGTCTACTTTTGAAAATATCCAGTGATGGAGCACCCACAACTCCAAGAGGCAAGTTATTCCATTGATTAATCAGTCTTACTGTCAGGAAATTCCACCTTAGTTCTAGATTGGATCTCTCTTTAACAAGCTTCCACCCATTGCTTCTTCTCCTACTTGCTGGTGCTTTAGACAATAAGTCAATCCCCTCTTCTCTGATTGCTTAAATGTGAATGCTGACATGTCACCCAAAACATTGTGGCATGTCATCTTTGACACATGTGTCATAGGTTCACCATCACTGCTTCCAATCCGCACCCTCACAGATCATTCAGAAGGGTATTATGGTCAATATTTACGAGAGGAGTACCATACTACAAAGACATACAACAGCACCAGCAATTGCAGCAGATTGCAAATGAATTGATCCTCTTCGTTTTCATAAAGTGCTGCTATGAAGATGGCAATGTTCATGGGGCTCAGGCTGTAGAGCCATTAGGGATGAAATGGAAAAAAAATTATATCCATCTGTAGCTCCTCTGGTTGAAAGCTTCACTTCAGTAAAAAAAAATAAAATGGAAGCATGGAAAATGTTCTCAGTATTTCAAACAAAGGATTAGGGGAGAACTTTCACATTGACTGTGAAGTCAACATTGCTTTCAATGCTTGGGTCCATTCTAGCTTCTTGTAAGCTTTGGATAGCGGAATCCTTGTCTAGCCTCCTTCCTTTGGGTAAAGAAGACAGATTTTTGCGTCTTGAAAATAAATGTTGAAACAATCCAGAATAAGCTTTCTCCTCATTTTTGCCTGTAGAAAAATACGGTCATTTCTAGGATAGTGTGGCAAGAGCAGTGAAACTTGCATTGTAGTTTTAAGCATAGATTAATCAAGCAAGAAAACTGCTTTGTCTGTTCTAAATGATCACATTCAACATCTGTCTCAAAGATAATGAAAACGGCTTGAAATTCTTTGCTAACTCAACAAACTGGAGAGATGAAAACAATATTTTATGTTCCCAGTTAAAAATGTTGATGTTTGTTTTTTCCATTCTGAATATTTCTAAAGTTGCTCTGAGTTGAAAACTAAATATATAAAAATAATAATTAGAAAACTTTGGTTTTTTTCTATTTTAGGGAAAGGGAACTCCTGGACCACCTGTGAGTACATTTGTTGTTGTTGTGCTTTGAAACAGTCTGCACACACCCATTGACTGTCTCAACAAGCCCCCACAGTTTTCTTGGCAACAGTTTAAGAAGTGGCTTGCCATTACTTCCTTGTTAGGGTTGAGAAAAAGTGACAGGGTCAAAATCACCCAGTTGGTTTCATCCTTAAAGCAGGACTAAAATCATTTTCTTTCAGTTTCTAGTCTGGTCCCTTTAACCATTCCTGCATATCCAAACCAACCCTCAAACAGAATGTAATCAGCCATACACAATTAATTGCATAGCCAAACCAAAAAAATAAATAAATTACATTTTTAAAGGAGGGTCATATTTGTTTGTGTTATTTCTACCTTTGGATTGTCTGTCACAGGCTGGTATGTTTCATCCTCAGTTTATCCCACCAATGATCACGCCGGCTAGAAATGCTGCTTTGACTCAAATAGGGGCCTATTAAACTCTTCTGTTTAAGAAAAAAAAAATCATTCCTTGGACTGGATTAGTTTTCAAAGCAGGGGATGGTTAGCCTTTGGATACCCCCAGCACTGTTTTTATGGTCCAAGCTTTTTGCATGTTTGGGAAGGGTACTTTTAAAGAGATGATGCAGGGCCTTAACTCTTGCTAAAGATTAAGACACCAATTTCACTCTTTTAAAAAAGCAATACTCCCAAATGTTGGATAAGATTCCCCCCCCCTTATTTTGGGGCAATTGGAGGGCAAAATAGGTATCTTGAACTAAGACGTCAGATATTTTGTCTCTTTAAACCCTTTAAACCTTTACTATGTGCACCCATCTTTTGCTGCTCTTGAGAGATTAAAAAAATAGTAATCATAATATAGTACAGGCCTTGGTTACAAGAAAGTTGCCAATCCCTGTTATGAGAAGTTAATTAGTTTCTATCTTTTTTTTTTCCAATGCAGGGTCCTCCTGGTATAGGAGGACTTCCTGGAGAAGTGGGAAGAGTTGGGCCACCTGTGAGTACTTTGTTCCATAATCATTGATTAATATTTGCCTGCTTGTTAAAGCTTGTACCATGCTTTTTGGAAAGACATCCCTGAGGAATGACTTGACACATTGATTACACTTGAACACAATAAAATGAACCTGCCCTTTAGGTCTTATCTTTGAGGGATTGTTCCAGCTGTAAATATGTATTAGCCATCCCAAACTTGATAATTTTCAGATGTTTAGTTGTAGCCAGAATGTCCAACCAGCACAAAGGGCAACAGATTGTGGAAATCTGCTGTTGATATAGTTCTCTGCAATAGGATGTCACCAATATTACTATGTCTAAGAGAAGATTCATACTTTACCTTTAGTCCATTGCCTATTGTCCTCTGTGGAATAAATAGACCATTGGTTTAAGCCTACACAGCTCTTATTATGTTTGTTATATTCTACTTAATTGCATAAGAAGCTCTTCTTAATTCCTATAAGTAGCATTTATTGGAACTCAATTGAATACAGACTAGATTAGATAGATTAACATTCTCTCTTGTGGTGAAGTCTCATCTGGGAATATTACTTTACAATTACTGTACAACTAGTCATTCCTATGACTGCTTATATGGATAATAAAGGTTTTACAGCTCATTCCAACTGGTGCAGATTAAAAAGCGAATCCAATTAAGTCCAGCTTTTCCTCCCAAATAACTGCACGTGCAAATGATGTGGGATATTTATTTATTGGGGATTGTAATAAATGAAGTCTTTCAAAACTTCATAAATTAATCTGCACATTCTGAAACACCCATTTCTTTGGAATTATTGGTTTTCCTATCTTTATCTATGCACTTCAATAATTAAAGGTGTATATTTAAGGGATTTCACATAAAAATAAGACAGCTTCATATATATCAGTTGAGAGATAAAAGTAACAAAAGGGATGAATGGTTTGAATCTCTTTTGCTCTTGTCATTTACAATTCTTTTCTTATTCTGTGCCATCAGAATTTTGTTCTGTCCTAGAACATTTTTGGTGGTTAATGTAACCCATGTAGAGATTATTTGATTTTCACTATCCTTTCTTCTAAGGGACTTGGATACACAGCTTATTTTTATGTCGTTGTGACACTGTTTAGGGTGATCCTGGAAAGAGAGGTCCTGCAGGAGTGCCGGGACCGCCAGGGCTGAGGGTAAGTTTGCAGTAGTAATACTGAAAATAAGAAGTGTTTCAAAGTAAGTCCTCCTTCCCCAATCCATTTAAAGCAATTTGTATGATATTATAGGGTAAAGGAATGATAGAACCTGGGGGCAGAGTTAGAAGAGGGATGAGCCTAGAATTTCTACATAGCCACAAGTGAACTAAGTCCAGCCTCCCCTTCAATTCTGTTACCCTCATCTAGCACCAAAATCATGCTGCCCATTAGTTGAGGATACTCCTGTGCATAGGCATAAGCAGCCATAAATCAGTTTAATTGGACGTTCATGTGTGGACCTTGTCTTTTGTGCCTGACATATATTCTCAAAGAGGAAATTTCAAATATTTTAGGCTGCGGAACCTCTTAGTAAAATTACAACTCCAGGAACTCTTGATCAAGAGGCCAAACATTGAGTTGTCATGACCACGAAGAGCCTTGGAAAGCGGGTGACTTTTGAATGGCAGTTAACAAGCCCCAGTCTTTCTTCTGTTCTTTATTTGCTATAGACATCCTGGCTGTGCTCTCCCCCCCCCCCTCTGTTAGACTCTCATGGAATTCCATTTAATTTTTGTGGGATTTCCATCGCCCCACAGATGGAGAAATCCTACTCTAGTCAGCCTGAGGGAAGTACCAAGCTTTGCATAGCATAGCATGTCAAGTGGACCCTTTGCGCCCTATTTTAGATACATGTTACCGTGGCTTATTTTCAAAGGGTGTCAGTTGATCTAATTCAGGACTAATTCGTCTCTTCTGAGTAAAAGGGCAAATATATGAAGGCTGCCCATGTTCATAGATGATCCCATTTATGTCATATGAAGACAAACAGCTAGAAACTTGCTTCTTCTACGTGGCAGAAGCCCAGTATGAATGGAGAATGCAATCCTGAACTGAAAAAATTCCAAAGGCACAATCCAATCATATAGGGAATGAAGTCCTACATTTTTCAATATTGGTTCTGTCTGTGAATTTAAATAGGTCTTCTGCTGATGGTGGAAGATAACTCTGGACCTTATAAAAAGCTCCTTTACTGCATTTGTGGATCTGCACCATCAGCCTTATTAATTCAAATTCAACTCAATGCTTGACAATGTTCATGGCTATCCTAATTTTAAACTTTGCTAATCTACTTCAGGGAACAGTTAGCCACCATGGTGGAGATCCACTGGTAAGATATTTATCTTCCTTTTTATGGATGATTGCCACCCTCCTGGGTTTCTGGAAAGCCCTTAAGGCCTGGCTCTATTCCCAGGTCTGGGGTTAATGTGGTTGTAATTTATATGGGTGGGGGCTGTCATATTTTTATACTGGAGGCTGTCATATTTTTATACTGTTTGTACCATTGGGCATCTAGTTGTTTTGTGCAGAAAGCATGTTTATGTGGGTCTTAATTGTTTTACTGGAGGCATGGGAATTGTCTCTATGTGACTTTTGTAAACTGCCCAGAGTGGACAGCCATACTAATTAAATTATATTAAATTAGTAAACAGCTTTTCTCTCACCAGACGTCTCCTTATTAATGTAATTCATTGCTTCATTTTTTTTAGTGTCCAAATACTTGCACACCTGGCCATCCAGGATTTGCTGGAATGACGGGCATGAAGGTAGGAGAAGGGATGGGAGTGATGCATTCTGGGTATGACTGGATATTGGTTGGATGCTGATAAGTTTCAAGAGATGTTACAGCAGTACCATAACAATCTGGAATTAAGGTTAAACTTCACTGGAACATGAAAGTAACATTGATTATATGAAAACCATTTAACACTTTAATAAATGCTAGTTTAGGTGATAGTACTATGAATAAACTGCTGCATGAAGATCACATAGACTGACTACACATGCAGCATGACAAAGTAGCAATCATGCTGCAATGAATATCTGCAAGAAATACCATTTGTCTGCAAGCAAGAACTGGTGGGATCATAAAATAGATAAACTAATAGAAAATGAAAAAAGTGCTTCAAACAAACACCTACCATATAACATAGACTTAACAAATGTCAATAAGAAAGACAAGAAAAAAATTTGGACAGTGGAAGTTGCAGTACCTGGAGACAGCAAAATTGAAGAGAAAAAACTGGAGAAAATCACAAAATACAAAGGCCTGCAAATAGAAATAGAATGACTGTGGCAAAAGAAAGCAAAGATAGTATCAATAATAATAGGCAACTTGGATACAATGCCAAAACAACTGGAGCCATACTTGAACACTATTGGCATTGACAAAATCACCACTAGTCAATTGCAAAGGCAGCTTTTACTTGGAACAGCTTACATCCTGCAACAATACCTTTAACACCACCAAACAACATCTGCCTATCTTGGGTTCTTGGGAAGGACTCAAAAGGTGGATAAAAAATGCCAAATCCATTCTAAACATTTGGCTGATTGTATGACCAACCATAATAACAACAATGGATGGTCCCATTAACTGCATCCAGTTTTGGTCACCACAACGTAAAAAAGATGTTAAGACTCTTGAAAGAGTATAGAGAAGGGCAACAAAGATGATTAGGGGACTGAAGGCTAAAACATA
The DNA here is from genome assembly GCF_001527695.2 of Protobothrops mucrosquamatus. Classification (NCBI taxonomy): domain Eukaryota; kingdom Metazoa; phylum Chordata; class Lepidosauria; order Squamata; family Viperidae; genus Protobothrops; species Protobothrops mucrosquamatus. The sequence goes on along the minus strand of NW_015388650.1, from coordinate 27,385 downwards.
TAAGGAACAGTTGCTAGAATTGGGTATGTCTAGTTTAATGAAAAAAAGGACTAGGGGTGACATGATAGCAATGTTCCAATATCTCAGGTGTTGCCACAAAGAAGAGGGGGGATCAATCTATTCTCCAAAGCACCAGAAGGCAAGACAAGAAACAATGGGTGGAAACTGAACAAAGAGAGAAGCAACCTAGAACTAAAAAGAAAATTCCTGACAGTTAGCAGAATTAATCAGTGGAACAACTTGTCTCCAGAAGTTGTGGATGCTGGAAGTTTTTAAGAAGAGGCTGGACAGCCATTTGTCTGAAATGGTATAGAGTTTCCTGCCTGAGCAGAAGGATAGACTAGAAGACCTCCAAAGTCCCTTTCAATTCTATTATTCTTTTCTGTTAACTCTTGGGGATTGATACTGACCATTTTGGAGAACTCTGATTTATATGTTTTAATTCCAACTTCTCCAACCTGATATCCTCCAACTATATTAGGTTACACTACACATCTGATCTCAGGTTAATGGATTCTAAGAGTTGAGGTCCAAGACATCTGGAGGGCATCAGATTGGGAAAATAACTGATTTCACATAGATAAAATATCCCAACCATTGTTTTTAATAGGCAATGTTTCTGGTGGCATATTTAGCATCAGCGAAAATATATTTGCCTTATATTTTAGGGTCACAAAGGAGCAAAAGGTGAGAGTGGTGAACCAGGAAAGCAAGGCTTTAAGGTAAGAATGTTACTGCATGCAAATCAACTGGAACAGTGATGGATTATGGAGGAAGAATGTTTGGTGTGTATTTAAGAAAGGAATAGTAATAATCTTCTTAGAATTAATCTTAGCATTTCTCCATTATTTTCATAGCACTTAGAACAGCTAATGATAGGCCTGTGACTCACGAAAATGCTAAAAATAATGTGCTTTGTTTTGTTTTGCTTTTTATGACATGCGAACAAATCTCGTGATTTGTAAACTATAGTTTATGTTTTAGCATATAGTTTGTTCAGTCAACCCTGGCTGAAAGCAGTAATGATTTAGTGTGATATTGTATACCCTCAGCTTTTCATCTCCTTTATTGCCTGGTTACAGTCTTTCTCAAATAAGTCAGCCCTATTTAATGTGTGCCGCCTCCACGCTTACATAGATGGGAAATACATAAATAACACAATTCATAATATTGAGGGAAACAGAATAAATTATATATGCTAATTTTTAGAATGTGTTATTTACTAACTTGTGCCATGTATATTTTTTAGGGAGAAGAAGGCGAACAAGGACGAATAGGTGACATTGGAGATCTGGGGCCTCCAGTAAATATTTCCTTTTATTTAAGTTTTTAGTTATGTCTCATCATATTGAGATGTAAGGAACTAAATGAAGCCAATAGCCATCTACCCAGTGGTGGGATTCAAATACCTGAACAACCGGTTCTCTTATTGGATGCAGGCCTGGGCTTCTAAGGCCTAGAACGGACTTCCAGAAGTGGCATCCATGCAATTCCGGTGGGCCATTTTAGGCCTGGGAGGCCTCCTCCAGGCCTCTGAGGCCTAGACTGAACTTCCAGAAGCATTTAGCTGGTTCTCCGAAGTCAGTAAATTTTAGCTATCAGTTCTGCCTAGCCGGTGTGAACCGGCTGAATCCCACCACTGCATCTACCTCTTATCACTATAAGTTCCTGATCCAACTATGTTGTCATGACTATTATCATGATCAAACTAATGTGAGTCATTTTTCTCCTGGGTTCAGTACTAATTGAAACCAGAATTACCTGGATTTTTCTTCTGCACATTCCGTGTTGAAACCAATTGCTTAATTTATTATCTGTCTTGTACCAGATCGAAAAGATAACAATAAATGGGAAGGCCATTCACAATAGGAATAAGGAAACTGACAGCTGGATGATATGAGAAGTAGGATGCCTGAACCCCAGTCTTCTTCCTATACAGGTAGTCCTCAACTTACGACCTCAACTGAGCCCAAAATTTCCATCGCTAAGCAGGACAGAGGTTAAGTGAGTTTTACCCAGTGGTGGGATTCAAATATGTGAACAACCGGTTCTCTGGGTGGATGTCGCTTCCAGAAGTCCATTCTGGTCCTGAGCAACAAAAAATTAGCTATTGTTTCTGCCGAACTGGCTGAATCCCACCATTGGTTTTACCCCATTTTACGATCTTTCTTGCCACAGTTGTTAAGTGAGGCACTGCAGTTGTTAAGTTGGTAATAGGATTGTTAAGTGAAGCTGGCTTCCCCACTGATTTTGCTTGTCAGAAGATTGCAAAAGGGGATCGTGTGACCTCCAGGAACCTGCAACCGTCATAAATATATGCCAGTTGCCAAGCATCTGAATTTTGATCATGTGACTACGAGGATGTTGCAATGGTCATAAGTGTGAAAAATGGCCATAAATCACTTTTGATAGTGCCATCGTAACTTTGAATGGTGACTAAACGGATGGTTGTAAGTTGAGGACTACCTGCAGTGCCAAATAATAATAATAATAATAATAATAATAATAATAATAATAATAATAATAATAATAATAATAATAATAATAATAATAATAATAATAATAATAATAAAGTTGGAAGGGACCTTGTTCCACTGGTTAATTGTTCTAACTGTCAGGAAGTTTCTCCTTAGTTCTAGATTGCTTCTCTCTTTGGTTAGTTTCCATCCATTGCTCCTTGTCCTGCCTTCAGGCCCTTTGGAAAATAGCTTGACTCCCTCTTCTTTGTGGCAGCCCCTGAGATATTGGAACACTGCTGTCATGTCCCCCCTCGTCCTTCTCTTCATTAAACTAGACATACCCAAAATATGTGTGTTGATGGCTGCTTCTTTAGACTTAACTGCAAGCACTTTCACACACCACACCAATCAAAAGCAGCTCACACAATTGATAAATAATAAATTATATGGTGCATCTAATAATAATATATGATGTAAAATTAAAATAACATGTCATTAATTGCTTCTCCATCTAAGTATAACCAACTTTTCATAATCTTCCAAATAGTAGCAAAAAGGAAGATGATTTTATTTCTGGGAGCTGATTTCACAAAAAATGACTCGCAGTTCATTATTTTAGAAGTACTGAGTTCATACAGATGAAGACAGAAAAACATGTACAATGTTTAAGACTTTGCTGTTGTTCAGTCGCTAAGTCATGTCCAATTCTTTGCGATCCCATGGACCATAGCAGACCAGGCCTCCCTGTCCCTCACTTTCTCCTGGAGTCTGCCCAAATTCATCTTTATTGCATCAATAACACTATCTAACCACTATCCTCTGTCGCCTCCTTCTCCTTTTGCCTTCTATCTTTCCCAACATCAGGGGTTTTTTTTCATTTTCTCTTTTCATTAGGTGGCTAAAGCATTTGAGCTTTAGCTTCAGTATCTATCCTTCCAAATAACAGTCAGGGTTAACTTCCTTAGGACTTTGGAATTTTTGTAGAAAAAATAATCAGTAGAAAATCTTTAAAGTAAGATACAATTTTTGTCACAAGAATGGACACAGAAGAAAAGGTTTAAGAACTGTTTTATCCAAGGAAAATGAGCATATACAGTATGTGATCAATCAGGTACATGAGCTTCAGGTTTACATGAATCTTTTGCCTTTCAGGGACCTCAAGGGTTAAGAGGTTTCATTGGTATTATGGGCTCTAAAGGTGATAAAGTAAGTAACATCAGCTATACATTTGTGATTTCAAATTCTTTGGCAATATTGATTAATTGAGCGATCTCTTGGTTTTACAGACGAATTGATATGTGGGAACATTTATAAGGACATGGTGAATATTGCTTCATGTGTACATGGTGAATCTTGCATTTCTGCTTCTTCACCTTGCCTTGATTGGACATCAGGGAGTGCAAACCTCAATCTGATCCTCAGAGGACAAGCATGATCATTAGTTCTCAAAGAATGGCCTATCCTGGTGCTTAATATCTATGGTCCTATGTATATGTATATGGATGAAACTAAAACAGTCACTAGAATATTTAGTTACTAAAATGTGATAAAAACTTTTAACATTAGTATTAGAACTATTGTTTTTTTTTTTAAACTTATGCTTGTTTTACTACTAGCACATATGTAGATACCCTTGTATAAAAACCTATAAATCTCAATATATATTCCCATTTATCAGAAGGATAAAGGTTCTTCAATTCTACATTTTTATGGTTTGCAGTTTAAGAATGAAACTAAAACTGTCATTGGAATATTTAGTTACTAAAAGTGAATAAGAACTTTTAATATTTATGTTAGAACTGTTTTTTTTTTTTAAAAAAATTATGCTCATTTTCCCACTAGGGCATAATGCATAATGATCTATAAATCTGAAGATACATTCCCATTTATCCAAAAGATAAAGGTTCTCCAATTCTACATTTTTATGTTTTGCGGTCTAGATATGTAACTGCTACAGATGTGCAGTGCTCTAAGCAACCTCCCTTTAGATCAGGGGTGTTAAACCTTGGCAACTTTAAGACTTGTGGACTTCAAATACCAGAATTGTCCACCCAGCATGCTTGGCTGGGGAATTCTGGGAGTTGAAGTCCACAAGTCTTAAAGTTGCCAAGGTTGGACACTCCTGCTTTAGATGATGGGAGTTTAAAATATATGTAACTCATATATTTTTGCTGTGGGTATTTTGTTTTCTTAAAATTATTCATATAATTCAGTGTTGTATTGATTATCAATATTATCTCAATATTTCATCAAGTAAGAATAACACACAAAAGCAGCACATTCGCTATTCAAACTCTATTTATGATTGGCCATGCTGTCCTATTAGATTCAATGTTTATAGGCTTTCTCTAAGATGCAATTTCTTGATTATGTTGGCTTTCTCTTTTGCTTGTAATTGATTAAAAAATTCTGAAGTAGTTCTACGGCAAAGAGTATGTTCTACTTCATCACTTAGTTTAAGACTTGTTTTATCATTTCCAGAACAAACCCTGTTTGTAACTGCCAAAATTTGGTGGTAAACCAGTGATCTTTAACTATACAATTTAATATCCCTTCGTTCAATGTGTAAATATGTGAACTAGATATACTAACCTTCCACAAATAAAAGTACTTTCAGCTGTGAATGAGGTATGTTCTACCAGAAGGAGTAGATCCCCGTTTGGGGAGTGCTTCTGGTTCAGCCTCATTCTCTAGTTTCTCAGACTGGGAAAACAGCAAGGAACACCTTTTTATCAACTTCAGCTAATGTACTAACTATGGCTTATCTCAGAGGACAGCCTTGACCTGATTACTGCAATGCGCTCTACATACGGCTGCTTTTGTATCTAATTTGGAAATTGCATTTAGTGCAGAGTTCATCAGCCAGGACAGCCTTTAGAATGACTAAAAACACACACATACACAACTCCCCCTCCCCAAAAATCTAGATTACTGCTGTGTAGGAAACATTACACACATTCCCAATACTTGTCTTGATGATATACAGAAGTGCTGTTTATGATGTTTCAAACGTGACAATGACTAATGTGAAAGACAGAGTGAGATTATTCTTAAACTGAAACTTATCAAGGAAGATTTACCTAGAGGCACTATTGGCTTCTCTGACAACAATCTAGGTTTTCTCTGTAGTTGGATCACATTCCCTGTTGAATTGAGGAAGGAGACTTTCTCCTTAGTATTCAGACATTTTTTTTACCTAATCAGGCCTTTAATTGTTGGCTTGTATTTTTAAAATTTTAAACATTTAAAAGTTTTCTTAATCATTTTAATACTTTTACTTCATTCTAACTATACCTTTTTAAAGGGAGACAACTCACCATGGTTTATTCCGGGTTGTACTGGCGATGTCTGAAATTCAAGAGGCCCAGAATTATCCAGATTTTTATGGCTCTTTTTTATAGATATGTAACCTACCTTGGTAGAGCAGGATTGTTGACAGAATAATAGCAAAATTTTCTGTCGTGAATCATGATAAGGATACCTTGTGATGTTTTAGCAGTTTATCAAGAGAACAAAATTGGGATGGGTATTGTAAACAATTTTCATTTATTTACTCTCTTTTACACCATTCATTCCCAATAGCTATGGGTAGGTAATAGTGAACAATTTCAAAACAAAACAGAAATTGAATCCAAATCCAAATATAATATATTTGTCTTGACAAATATAAAACTTGAGTTTGTCCTTATTGGAATTGCTAAGTAAATGGATTTTTTTTGAGATCTTGAATCATAATAATCCTTTTTCTTGGTCTTTACAATATAGGGTGCTCGTGGTTTTGACGGAGAGCCTGGTCCTCAAGGTCTTCCTGGGGCAGCTGTGAGTTAATCTGTCTAATTCTAAAGTCTTTTAGCCTGCTGATAGCCTCAGGGTAGAATTAAACTGATTGCCTTCACTCTCACATTAACAAAAAACCGTAATCTCAATTTTCATTCAAAACAAACAACCAAGCACTAATTTTCAAGACACCACAGTAAGTGCCCTAACACAAGGGTCCTCAACCTCCAGTCTGCACACAGAAGATTCCTCACATGAGAAGCTACAATTGAAGTCAATGTGCATTTCCTGTAATTGTTAATCATGCTGGTGAGTTGATACGGTTATTTCAAGGAATTGCTCAGAGACTGCTAATCACTATCTGCATTCCTTTCTAGGGTGATCGGGGACCAAGAGGTTCACTGGGAGAAACAGGCCCTGAAGGAGAGAAGGTAAGTTTTTAATAGTCTTATAATAATTGAGAAAAATAAGAATAGCTCCAGTTGCCAGCTAAAACTAGGGATGTTTGTTGGAATGCAAGTCCAAATATGTCCCCTGGGGTTTGTGCAGATTTTATTTCATATAATGACACAGATTCCACATATCTAAGTGTAAGCAACTTTATTGCCTTCAACGTGACTTACTCTGTGATGGAATTGGGCCAGTGCATAATGAAAAATTGCACGAAAAAAGAACTTAGAAAGCAAAAATAGATGGGAGGTAATGCTGATATCCAATCTTAAGAGTATCTGAAATGTGTCATTTCTTTTGCTTTATTCATCTCTACTTATATACATGTGATACAGTATTTTCAACATGCTTTTGTTTTTTTAAAAAAAATATCTTTTATTTTTAGGGTCCACAAGGCATTAGAGGAATTACTGGACTTCCTGGGCCCAAAGGAGAAAGTGTATGTATGCCATGATTCTTAGGTATAATGAAATTTATTATTTATATTTCCAACAAATTTAAATTGCCTTACAAGACCAGGTAAAACTGTGTGTGATTTAAGTATATGTGTGTGACTTACATGATACCAGTGTATAAAATACAGTGCTATTTCTTCTTCAAGGGCTTACCTGGAGTAAATGGCCGTGAAGGTATACCTGCCATGCCAGGAGCAAAGGTACTTAAAATAAAATTAATATATCTGTTCTAATTTAATACAGCCAAGTGGGGACCAGGGAAATATTATGGAGAAGTAGAGCAGTTAGATGAATTAGTATGAATAGGTTTCTGAGCTATTAGTAAAACTGAAAGGCTGTAACAATGGCTGGTGCCTTCAGAACCTGAGAGTCTACAGGCCAGTGACAACAGTTGCATTCTACTTTTTATTAGTTCCTCTTTCTTTTCTCAGGCCAGCCTCTCCTACCTGAAGTCCCTTTATCAGCCATAAGAATTAAATAGTTCATTTACCTGTATTCAGAGCGCTGTTTGGTGTACTTCTTAAGGGACCAGGCTAGAAATAAGGAGACTGTGAATGTTAGGCACAGGCACAAAGCCAGTTAGGTAAGCTTGGGCCAGTCACTCTCTTTCAACCCTAGGAAGTAGGCAATGATAAGCTGAGTGTCACCAACTAAAGACAGAATGGTGAGGACTCTGGTTCACAAACTCCACACCAAACAACTTCTTCTTCAAAATATATGAGGAGCATTCTCAATGGCATTTCTACTTCCTATGTTTACAGAGATGAAATAAGGAATGCAACAATTTCTGATGGCAAATATGATTTCATCACCTAATGCTTATTAAGCATCAGAACCTGCTTTCTTTTTTCATATTTAAACTTGCTATGTTTAGGCAAAAAAAGAAATGGAAATCAAAAGAAATTAGTGAGGGTTTTTTAAAAATTTGGTAACCAGTTTTCACATTAGGTTTTTTTTTTTAAAGCATTCTGTATTTGATTGATCTATCTTATTCTGTTATCTGTCTGATTGTTGCTTGTCTGCCTGTCATGTACACTGCTGTATTGCACACTGACTCCTAGGAAAATAATGAAGCATGAACTAAAATGTTCATGGTAAACCAACAATTAATGTATATAACATGGAAACATCCATAGTAAAAGTCATTAATTTCAACAATTCATAAATTAATCAGAACGTCCTATCATCATCAAGTAGAATACATCATCCAATTAACTGCTGAAAGGTCTCCAGAACAGCTCCATTTTCTGGTTAGTCTCCTTGAACAGTCAAAGAAGAAGATAGGATATCAATCAAATACATGCATACCAGAATATGTGCTGATGGTGACAAATTTAGATGGCTTTCAGAGAAGATTTGCCAATTCATGGAAGACAGAACTACAGATGCCCACCAGCCATTGTAGTTAATTGGAACTACTCTGGGCAGAAGTGGATATATTTCCAAACAAGAAATGATTCTGTGTAATAAATGCAAGGAAAACTCTTTATCTGTATGTGACCCAGTTGCTCAAAGCCAGACTGAGTGAAGACAAATGTTGAAACTGGTGTCACTTTGGTGTGACTAATGGGATCTTCATGTACACAACACAACAACTCAGAGAAGATCAGTATCACTTGAGTCCGACATATATAAATGGTGTTTCCAGCACAAGTTCACCTCTCTCCATTTATATCTTTTTAATTAATCCCCTGCAAGCATTTACTTCCTTAGCTTGCTCAGTCAAAGTAGCTCTCCCTTTCTTAAGGTGGGTACAAAGGGCTTGCTCCCAAAGAGTTAATGGTGGATCCTTGCCAGTGAAAGTCCTAGTGATTGTCACTCATGCAGTGGAAGATATGTGTCTAGCTACTGCTTTCTTCTGCTCGTCTTCCTATTTGGGACAAGTAGTATACATGCTTTCTATCTAGTCTAGATCAATGTTTCTCAATCTACGCTGGCTGGAGAATTCTGGGAGTTGAAGTCCACACATCTTAAAATTGCCAAGGTTGAGAAACATTGGTCTAGATACAGGCATCTCTTAATTATTATTTAATCTACATACTAGGTTACATATTAAATGAATAATATCTGCATACTATTTATTTTTACAATGTCTTTACTGCTCCCTTAAAATGACCGTTTGGTGGATTACAAGCACTGAATAAAGATTGAATTATCAGGTGTTAGTGCATACAGTAGAACAGGAGTCTTCAAACTTGGCAACTTTAAGACTTGTGGACTTCAACTCCCAGAAGTTGAAGTCATGGCTGGCTGAGGAATTCTGGGAGTTGAAGTCCACAAGTCTTAAAGTTGCCAAGTTTGAAGACCCCTGCAGTAGAAAGTCCATATGTCTTCAATATGATCTTTCCAGAGGCAATTTCCTGCCTATTATGAAAATAGAGAGGTACACTAGGTAGCCTGTTCTAGCAGGATGATGTTTACATACTGTGTCCTTATTTCTTGGGTGAATGTTGGTGATTTACTTTAACTGGATCATTTGCTTAATACCACATTTAAGGTAGGTGGCAGGGATGGTGTTTGCCAAAGGTAAGAAACCTATTTATATTCTTACTATACAGCTTTCTATACCATGTAAGCAGATGGCTTGATTCTCTACTAGGATTTCTTCAGAAGAATTCACCTGAAATACAAGTATTTTTTTCAGGGTGAACAAGGAAAACCTGGACCTCCAGGTGATACAGGCATTCAAGGAATCCCCGTAAGTGTTTTCCATATTTTTTTTGCATATTTAAAATGTAAACAAAGTTACATTTCAAAGCTAACTAAAACTGGATGTTTATTAAGCCAGATTTTTTTTTAATTTTAATAATCAAATTGCATGCTTATAGTATATGTATACAGTGGCAAAAGAGAAAGGCAATCTTTCTTAAAAAGTTAATCAGTCTTGCAAATTGCTCAATATAGTTCAAATAATGAAAAAAATTTGTAAATTTCTGGCTGATTACTGTGTTGGGTAGAGCAAATTGTACACTAGGTACTACCTGGGTAAAAGTTGACTGGTTGATGAGGGACAGAAGGCTTTAGGGAAGATCAGTCAACACTTGAGCAGCATGATGTCCTTGTAGAAAGATGTATCAATTGTTCTTGGGTATGTTATACATTACATTCATCTATTCATCAAGACAGCTTTTAATTCAATCCCCAAAGACAGTCTGTGAGAGAAATTGGTGGCATCCTTCATCAATTACCAATTTATTTTGTTGATCATGACAGTAATTTAGTACAAGTCCAAAATGACATTTTTACTAAAAAAAAAACAAACCCCAAAGGAATGAAATAAGGCAGTATCTTAGCACTTTTTAATTTCTATAGTAATTCTTTGATGCAAGTCCAGGCAAAACCAATAGATCAGTGTCACTCTTTTTGCATGTTGACCACGCAACTCCTTTCTGTAAAAACATAAGCTGAAGGCAAGTCAGCCGCCCTGAGTGGGGTGCACCTAATCTTTAGCGACACCCCAGCTGCGCCCATTCACCCACGCCCACCTGGCGCCCTCAGATGGCCACGCCTTCCCAGTCATACCCCCCTGGCTACAGTGAGTCGTCCCATTCCCTTTTGGGCCAGTCCCTTTTCTCAGCCCAACTCAACTTACAGGGTTTTTGTTATGGGTAAAATAATAGGAGAAAGGAGTATTTGGTATGTTCACTGCCTTGGGCTATTTATAAAGTAATAAAGGTGGGATAAAGTTCTAATGAATAAATTAAAAAATGAATAGATCTATATTTTGTAAAATTGAGGACCTCCCCTCCTCCCAAAACTCATTAAGAGCTCTTCTGTGTGCTGTGAAATATCTACCAATGCTGGGTTACTTTGCATTGATGCATATCTGAATAGACACCTTTTTAATAAGTCATTAGGATTGGACATGCCATATATAGGACATATCTATCATTATAATAGGATACATCAATTACCGTGTGCCTGTTTGTTCTGGATTGAAGCATTCATTTTTCTTATGTTCCTGGTGAATTTGAGGACATGAAGCCTCATTAATTAATATTTACAGGGTTTCAAGAAAAATGGTTACAAAGTAAAGCAAACTTTTGACATTTCCATTAAGAAATTTCACTACAATATTTCAAATATTTTCAATATCTGTTTGTTTTTTAGGGCTTAGCTGGCTCTGCTGGAGCAAAAGGTGTTGCTGGCCCAAAGGTAAAGTATCCTAGGAAATTTGGAAATAGTCCATCCTTTTTACAGACGGAACTGTTACAGAAGAAACTGTTTATTCCTTCTCTTGGGAGCCTAAATCCGACAATCCCATTTACAGTGTCCTTTCTAGAGTGCCGAGCAGAAGGTCGAAGGAGAGAAAGTTTATTTAGACAGACAGCTTCATGGCTGAGCAGAGATTTAGATCAAAGTTCCCACAGTCCAAATTCAAAACACCAGCTTCTTTTCAATCTTGACTTTATTAACGGGTCTACTGGGATTACTATTTTTACAAGTTACTATTTTCAAAAACCCTAAAACAGTTATTGACTCTGAATTTTTATTTCCCTTTGACCCCAGTGTTAGAGCAAGTGAAAACTGGAGTGAGATTTTTTTTGGGGGGTGTTCATACTGCATGCTTAAGTTGGTGAATGAAAGAACCATTTACTTTGGATATGGGCAATAGGCTAAACTGCAGTAGAAATGAGCTAAACAGATTGGTTGATACAACATGCTAAGCCTGAGGTGGGCAATTAATTTTCCTAAGGGATCACATGAGAAACTGGGGCTGTTGGGGAGGGAGGGCTGAACCAATATAATCTGATTTGATGTACTCAAAGTCCCTCACCTCAACGCTTCAGGCTGCTCCAGGTGAGGGGTGAGCACAGTGCAGGTGCAGGGAAGGGTTTTCTCTCCTTGCCCTCCCACAGACACCAGCCAACTTGGCTTCTTTTTCTGCCCCCATGGTGCCCTTATTTACATTTGAATTCTTTTTCCCAATTGACCTCACACGGAATGGACAGTGACAGCCAAAGGTGGTCTGGGGGGCATAAAATGCCTAGGTCTGTGCTAAGCCATAAAAGAAAGCCTAACCAAGTTACATGTTCCACAGCCGGGCTACTGAAGAAGTCTCTCCCCCACCCTCCCATTGGTGTTAGGAAACTTAAAATGTCATGCAATGGGAGCTGGGTTGAGAAGAGCTCAGGATTCACAGCAACTAAGGGCTTATCCCAGTAATCTCATGGTTAAGCTCATTTTGACTTTGTAGCAGTTGCCTTGGGATCTGGATCTGGAGGTCAGTACCATCGTCCCTTTGTCATGGTCGGATCATTTCCTAGTCTAGCTATAACTCAGCTGCCCATACCTCACAAGGTTGGACCCATTTGGATGGTCTGCCTCAAGCATCGTATGAATCCCGCTACTTTCTGGTGAGTGCTTAGAGATGTTCCTGATAATCTGAGGAGCAAAATCATAGAATCCTTGGTTCGCTGCTGGCAACAGATGACTTGGCCCTGAGATCATTTCTTGGTGGCCTCTCTCGGCTGAGGAAGCAGTATTCTTGAGGGAGGAGATCAGTGACTTGGTGGTTCTCCTGAACTTGTAGCCCATACTTGAAGAGTAAGTGGAGGCTGTGGTCAGGAGAGCCTCACCTAGCTTTCGCTAGTCTAACTGGAGTGTGAGAAGTTGTTTCAGTAAATCATGCCCTTATGAATACTTGGTCAAACTACTGCAACATCCTGTACGTGGTGCTGCCTTTAAAGACCACTTCAAAATTTCAGTTGATTAAGTTAAAGCAGCAACCCTTACATTAGCTTGTATTCACTGGTCAGATAGCTCTGCATTTCTGTAGGCTTCCAGGTGCAATTTAAGGTATTGGCATTGACCTATAAAGCTTTTACCAAGCTACTTTCGGGACCGTGTTTGCTTGCATGAGTCAGCCTGACCTATTTATTCTTGTCGGAAAGCCCAGCTGGTGGTTCTCCATTTGGAGGTGCTGCTTATCTATGGCAGTGCCAGTACTTTGGAATCATCTCCCATTGGAAGTCAGACTTCATTTGCCATCTGGAAAGGGTGAAGACAGAGCACTTTCAGAAGGCAATAAAGATCTAACAGTCCTTTTCAGATTTGCTCTCTGCATCCTATTTGGGATATTTGCTTTCTATAGTTTATCTTTCTAGATTTTATTGGATTCTGAATATTTTAAATCAGCACAGGAAATATTTTATGACATTTTGTATTATATCATGAACTGTTTTATAATTATTTTTATGTTGGAGCACGCATGGTTAGGATGCTGGGATGGAGGTTAGCAAGCCTGTGTTTGAACCTGAATGCTGCCGTGGGTTTGGTTGAGCTCAGACCCTTTGCTCCAACTCATGTTGGGGACATGACCTCCCAATTGGGTATCCCTTAGGGAACAGTGATGCCACCAGCTAATCCTTTCAACCTGGAAGTGCTTCAATGCTTTCAACACAAATGCTATGCTATTTTTGTTTCATAAAATATTTTATAAAATTAATCAAATTTCAATTCCATGGGAGTCATGGTGGCCAGGGAAAACATGCTGCAGAACCACCTCATTGTCAAGGTGATCAACTGGGCAGGTAGGCAGGCAGGCAGGCAGGCAGGCAGGCAGGCAGGCAGGGAGGAAGGAAGGAAGGAAGGAAGGAAGGAAAGAAGGAAGGAAGGAAGGAAGGAAGGAAGGGATGAGAATGTGAGGGAGGGAGGGGGAAGGAGGGAAGGAGGGAGAAAGGAAGGAAAGAGCATTAGAAAGAGAAAAAGAAGGAAGGAGAGAGGCATGGGAAGAAAGAAAAGGAAGGAAGGAAGGAAGGAAGGAATGTGAGGGAGGGACGAAGTAAGTTTTTGGATGGATTCTTTAAATTAGATCACTTAAGATATTTTTGTTCAAAAATTGTTGCCCTATATATAGTTTTGCCCAGTGAAAGATTACAGGAAGGAAAGTTTTAGTAGTATATAGATATATCATCAATTGTATCTAATATTAGAAAAAGAATGGAGGGCAATTATATTATGACTGTGTAGCTCTTTGGATTTGATATAAAAATAGCATTTTGGAGCACAGAGGTGTGCAACCATTATGCCTTTCTTCAACCTAAAAGCAACTGGGACTTTTTCCAGGATGCGTGGCTGTCTTCTGCAGCTACTAAAGCACCTGCTGGAGTTGGAATCTAGAGACCTGGACAGTCCTCACTGATGTAAAATAAAAGGAAAGCACACCATCAGTTCATTTAAAGGTAGTGAATGCATTACAGAACTGGATTAAAAAGCAAGTTTATGCATTGTTAGTTACAAAAGAAAAAAGACCACTCTGAAAAAAATGGAAGATGGTTCAGAATGGTCTAGAGCCAGGGGTAGGCAACCTTGGCTCTTTTATGACTCGTGGACTTCAACTCCCAGAATTCTAGAAGCTGAAGTCCATGAGTCATAAAAGAGCCAAGGTTGCCTACTCCTGGTCTAGACATAGAAAAATAATTTGCTAAGTTTGCTCTCAATCTCATTGTAGATAAGGTGGAAATGGAACAGAGAATGACTCTGTTACTCGAACGTATCTCATGTGGTCAAATAAGGAAAAAATAGACAGAGATGGAGAAATAAAGACTAGTGGAAAAGATTTTTAAATAAGGCGGGCTGGCTAAGTGCCTTATCCTGCCACTGAAATGGCCCGAGAATGGCTGTTATACTTTAAAGGGGCTAAAATCTTTTTTTCTCCAACAGGGTGATGTTGGTCGTCCTGGGAAACCTGGCTTAATGGGAATTTCGGGCAAACCTGTAAGATCATTTCCACCTCAAGTTTAACCTTTTTTTTAAACCAGAAGTCTTGCATTTTTCTCCCTGAAATATCAATCTTTAAATATATACTGTGTATTGTTCTTGCAATCCCACCAATAGGGAGAACAAGGACCACAAGGAGAACCAGGATCACTGGGACCCAAAGGACCATCAGTAAGTTCACTTGCTTAGCTTTTGGTTTAGACTGAGGCTCTGGATTTTCTGATCCTGGTTGTTAAAAGAAATCACTTTCCGATGAGAAGTAATTTATAAACTGGGAAAATTCTAGAAGTGGTGGATGTACATTCACTCCCTATCCTTGGGATAGTATCTTTGTTTTGATTTACATTTATTTTCTCTGTCTTGCTCTGTTTTTCTCATCCTCGCTCTTGTTAATATGCAGTAGAACCAGTGCTTTTTTTCTTAAAAAAAAAAAAAGGTGCCGGAACTCACACCCGTCATACAACCCGCCTTGCCTACCCTACAAGGTTCCATCCAAGAAAGGTGCCGGAACTCCATTCTGGGCATTCTATGACAAAAAAAGCCCTGAGTAGAACATATTTAAAAAAACAAGTTGCATTAAAACTAAGGCACTGCAGTGAAAATAAAGGTGAACTAATTGTCTGTAAAACTCCAGCAATCGCTGAATTAAAATCCCTGGATGGAAATAAATGTCACTGCCTCACACTTTATGGAATTAGAAGTGATATTCCACAACTGAGGCATGGCCACAGAAAAAGTTCGTTCTCTGGTCCCTGTTTGTTTGCTCTCAGGAAGCAGAGGGAGGAGACTAACTTTGGGCAACCCTTGGGGAAAATCCATCTTTAATTTTTCTGGACCTTGGTGGATGCGACTGAAAAGGGAAATAAACCTTAAATTGTATTCAAAGGGGGAAATAAAATGCAATGTAAGGGACAGAACTCAAGCTGATGATCATGTACTTATTTTTATACCTCTGTAAACTTAAACAAATAGTCAGCATTCTTGTTCTTCCTGAAATAGTAGTAGGAAAGTCATTTGATATGTATATTCTTTTATATGGGATGTCCTTGAAATTTATCCTACATTTACAAAATCCACAGTCTATTTGAAGGCAGGCAATCAAGGAGGCATTGGTGCCCATTTATTTTCTAGTCAATTTCCAAGCTGAGTCTTGTTTGAAAAGTGATTTCACATAATGTTGAGATGCAGCCTCTTTCTTCTGTATTATTGTTCCAATCTAGTGGTGTTAATACACAACCCAAGTTAGAATTAGGCTTTCTTGTTGTGCTTCTCATCTGGTGATGTACAACTCACTAGTAACTTTCTTGCAAATGCTACTAGGCTGACTAATACACAAACACATTTTTTTTGGTTATGGGTCTTGTTTTTCCCATCTCCCTCAAGCAAAGACTATTTTATACTTCACAGAAAGAAAACCAGGAAAGCTATCTCACAAGGCTTGTCCAGAGTTTGCCTTCGAAAGTAGTTATCCAGATAATTTGGAATTTTGGCAATCACATTGTACATAATCTGGAAGGCTACAAGGTCATCAACCTTTTCAAAATGAATTTAAAAGCCAAGTTATATTCAATAAATTGAAGTTCAGAATTTGACTCCCACATTCTAGAACAGTTCCCAGAAGCTAGGAGTTCTCCAAAAGGTTTTAATTTAAGAAAAGGAGGAAAATATGAAATACATATATGCTTGGATAGTAACTATATTAATTATGATTAATTTTAATTAAATGCAAATGAAATCCAATCAATTATAGTTTTTATTCTGGCCCTGTTTTGTTTTTTTACTTTTCAATGCATAGCTTCCAGTTTGCAGTTCAAAGGCTAAGCATGATCCTTTGACTAGAAATACTTACATATACTATGCATTAGGCATAGATAAATCTAATCCTTTTAATTTGTACTTGTAATATACATGAAAAGCCAGTGAAATTGCAAATAATCATTGTAGGAGGGCAGCCATGTTAGTTTATAGCAACCCCAAATCAAAAGGACTTTGATAACCTTTTCAGATTAACACATTATATTAAAAGGGATAAGCTTTTGTGAGTTACAGCTCATGTCATTGCTGTATCTAATGAAGCAATTTACAGCTCATGTCTTTTAATAATATTTCATGATAGGAAAAGGTGCTATCAGACTCTTTCTGATTTTTGCCTAATAGTCGCTCCCCAAAAGTAGTTTGAAGAAGCAGGATAGGAAGAGTATCTATGCCTTTGAAATTTGGTTTTGGAGAAGACTCCTGAGAATACCATGGACAGCCAAGAATATAAAGCAATGTATCATTGAACAGGTCAACTCTAAGTTCTCATTCGAAGCACAAATAACCAGGCTCAAATTATTTGTCCATGGACACATTATGAAATCTAGCTCTCTGGAGAAGGCTCTAATCCTGGGAAAGTGGAAGGAAAGAGAAGAAGAAGATGACCAACCACAAGATGGATGGACTCAGTTACAGGCAATGAGTATACTAGGGGACCTTGATGGGAGACCTGAAGGAACAGGTTAGGGATAGATCTTCTTGGAGAAAGCCTACCTGTATTGTCACTTGGAGTTGAAAATGACTTGGCTTTTCACATAAACAATCAACCAATCAACCAATCAATCAATTGCAAGTAGCTATCTTGCAAATATTTTCCTATATAGTGCATCATGACTCTTGCAGGGACAAATTCTCTGGGCCTCCAGAAGAAGCTGCCAAATAGGCATCTATGGATTATTATTATTTTTTGCAAATGGTATTCCTCAAGCAGAGAATCATTTCAAATGCGATAGCAGAATCCTGCACTACTTTCTCCAAATTGCATGCCTTTTCAGCAATTAATCATGTACAACAATGGCCCCCAACCTTTTGGGCACCAAGGACTGGCTCCATGGAGAAAAGTTTTTCCGCGGACAGGAGGGGGCGTGGTTTTGCATGCTTCCTGCATCCTGTAGAAGGGGCTTCACTTGTTTCCGTGGCCTGGTTTCTGGCACCCCTGGTGTATAACAGTCTCAAGAAGCTAGTGTGACTTTACATATATCTCTGTGCATTGCTATTAAACCATTTCTTGGAAGAGTTGCAATATGAGTTTTTTAAAAAGAATGTATGCATTTATTAGCTATCTTTCTTATTTAATTAACTATCTCTATTATTTTTATCCTATAATTGAATTCTGGGGGGGGGGTTTGCAATATCTTTCTTTTTCCCTATTATGCTTCTTTGGGCAATTAGAAGTCTTTAAATTGCTTGATTTTACTGAAATGTTTACTATTCATCTTCAAAAGTGAGCAATTTTACTTCAGGAAATGTAGCTATTTCTACTTTAACCATATTTTTGTTTCCTAAAAGGGTAGCAGAGGTGAGCCAGGTCCTGCCGGTCCTCCAGGGTCACCAGGTAAAATGGTAAGCAGGCAGTGTCGACTTTCATCACATGAGTTTGCTTGGTCAAGGGTTTGTGGTAACCAGGTCATTTCTTCAGGAAAGGAAAAGATGAAATGTGAATAGGGACCATTGTCAGCTTCATTCGTTTCAGCTCGTGGCTCAATTGCCCCATTCTTTAAATTTCCTAAAAAATCTACTTTTTTTTACTAACTTTTTTTTAACTAACATTTTTATGTGTTAGTATCAGAAGCTCCTTCCCTCCTTGCAGAGCCAAGTTAGATTTTAATATTCATATACAGGAATGCTGAAAGGCTACTTTTTTTTTTTTTGCTAGTAGTTACCCGGCATGAATACCTTCTTTGAAACTATTCGGATTTCATTTGCGTGGTTTCTGCTGGGAGGCCAGTTTCAATATTCAGGCTCTGAAAGAATTCTCTGTTAGAAGGGAATGTGCCATAGGCTTGGGTGGGTTGTAGCATTTTCCCAAACCCATAAAGACCCCAATTGTTTTAGCAGATTGATAAAATCAAGAAGGTGCTGTCTCCTAAAGCAGCAAATCACAACAAAGCCTGTATTCATTTATTTAAAACATTTATATAGCCATGCATCTTCTAGCCAGCTCCAGAATTCAACCCACCCTACTGTTTTGAATGAGATGCACAGCCAGCTGTAAGAAAGGTCTAATCCAAAAAAACAGCGGTCTATCTCAACTCTCCCTTTCTTCTGTGTAAAAGTGCTCTAAAGACCCTGCCATCTCTGATTGCTTTCACAGGGTGCAGAAGGAGACACTGGACTGCCAGGTTTACCTGGGCCCCCGGGACTGCCAGGTGCTAAAGGCCATAGGGTAAGCAGATGCAAATCAGAAGATGCTTCTCACTTGACTTTGGTCCACATCTTTTCACACAACAGGAGCCTCCCATCTTTTTGCCTTGTGCCACGTTTAAATCCACTGAAAGGAGAAAAATGGAAGATTATGAAATTATCGTACCACGTTTTCTTTCCAGTGTTCTTTGAGAGTTATTGTACTGTATAATTAAAAGATTTTTCCCCCTTTAATTCCCCCCCTCTATTTCTCCTTTGCTCAATATTGACAGAACAATTCATCTTGCTCTTAGCGCAAGAGTCCGTAGTGTAAACCTTTCAACAAGAGAAATAAGCCGAAATATAGCATTTGTTTGTTCTCACTCTGTGTCCTTCCTAAAGTATTGGCTGCTTGGTTTGGCACCTGAGCCAAATTTTCTTCAAGTCCATTCCGTCCTCTTCTGCAATAATTTCAAACCACTGTTAATCCTTTGTCCCCACCTTGCAATTCTTTGTTTCCTGTACTCTGTCTGACTAGAACCTCTATTGTTGCAAAAGTTTTTCAGATAATTGTTTTGTGGAATTTGCCTCCTGTTTCTTTCCAGGCTTCCAGAGGTGATCTTTCTGTTTCTGAAGTGTGTTACTCAGTAGCATCTGCAGAGGGGCTGTGGGCAAATCAAGAGTACTCCAAGTGACGTTGCAGCACTATGGGGGATGCCCCGCCCATTTTCTATGTGTGCTGTGACATCACACACATGCCCCGAAGACAGTGCTGTAATGCTGCAATGCTACTTCCACTGTTCTGAGGAAAGCAGTGCGACTGATAGGTGCTGATAGCAGAGCTTAGGAGAATAGAGTCCCGTCCTTCTATTTGCAACCCAACCTAATTTCAGATGATCGCCTTCATGTTTTCAATGCCTAATTATTGACTCAGCTATTTTATTAAAAAAAATGCTTTGTTTTTTGACCTGATAGCCAAAATGATAACATTCAGAAAGACAAAGCCAGTTGGATGGACCTTGGGCCATTCATTCTCTCTCAGCGTTAGAAAGAAGGCATAGGCAACCCACTTCTGAAATTTTACCCCCAAACTGCAGGAATTTGTCCAAGCAGTCACCAGGAGTCAAGACTTATTTGAAGCCCTCCCCCCCTTCCCCTCCCCTCCAAAAAACAGCTATTACATTGGCAGAAGAAATCTGCTTTGGAAGGATTTGTACATGTAGGGATATGGATAATAGTTTGCGTTTGCCATTTGCTAGCACTAGCTAGGTCTTTCCATAGCAACAGTGGTTTTTGCAGTACACATGATCTGTTTTTTTTTACTATATTTTGTCTACCATTTTTCCTATTGATATTTCCCCCCTGATGCAAATACTAATTGGGATCACTTATGCCAGGGGGTAGGCAACCTTGGCTCTTTTATGACTCGTGGACTTCAACTCCCAGAATTCTTGAGCCAGCTATGCTGGCTCAGGAATTCTGGGAGTTGAAGTCCACGAGTCATAAAAGAGCCAAGGTTGTCTACCCCTGACTTATGCAAACTGTTATACTGGTACACCCTAGGACTGAACCATTCATTTAAAGTTCTTTGGGGAACTTGATTTGTTTTATTTTTTTTCTTAATCTAATCTTAGCACACTGGTTATTTCTTCTTTCCAAATACAGGTCAGTGCAGGTGGAGAACTGTAGGCAAGGAGTCACAGGATGCAGGGTGATGAGGCACAAATTGCCTCCACTTTGTCTGAAACATGTCTTCTCCAAGCCTATTTCAAATATATTTTCTTAACTTCCAGGGATATCTGCAGTGATATATTTGCCACTCCAATCCCTGATCACAATAAAAGAACTCCAGCAGCCAGCCATGCTGTTACAATTCCAGACATGCAATTTAAGCAGGATATAGTTTACTGCCTTATGGCTTAACTTTCAGGGCACCAGTTGTATGGATCTACTTTATATGGCTAGCCTTGATCTTTGAGTAGAGCAGTTCATCCACAGTGACAACCACAGGTTGCCGTTTGTAAGCCAACATTTGTGGTTGCACATGTGCCTGATTTTGGTGATGATTTTTAAGAACCTGTTAAAGGATTCCATTTTTGTCCCATCTTTGTAGCCTTTGGGGATATGGAAGTTTAACATAAAATCAATATACATTTGCCATATACATTTTATCGGATGTTGGTTATGTTAGGGTTCAAATTTCATTCGCCACTTGTCTAGGTTCTCCACCTATTGATACAAGCTTTAATCTATTTGGGCCAGTCATCTATTTCAAGACCATTATACCCTCACAGGTATTTTATGTGAGGATGAGAAGCTACTTATTCATCTTTGTCAGAAATACTCGTGCATGTTCTCTAATATACTACAAAACCAGATTGAATGTATGGGAAATGAGCTATTGGCTAGGTCAGGTCCAAATCATTGGAGAGTAACCAACAATCACCCACAACAGATGCCTGTACAGTTGCCACAATCCAGTCTCTCCAATATTTTGGTTTCGCAGTGTCAGTATAGTCTATAATGTTTACATACATGTTCTTGCAATGTGCTGGTTCTTCCAGCTTTAATGGTGCTTTATATAAAAAGAGTGCCACTATTGCTTTTTTTTCTTCAATAAATAGCGAGGTACACAATCTCCTGGAAACCTTAGCTAATAGTAAGCACTGACTATTTTTATTTTTGATTGCTTTCCTTATTCATTAGTGCCCTTTATTTAGGCCTTACTGCTGTTCAGCAAGTATTGCTATCTATTAAAGCTAAGAGAGGCAACAGGTATGCACGAAACCATTATTTCATATGTCTCTAATATAAAAGACTGCAGATTAGTTTGTCAAAACAAAGACGACTGGGGAGATGGCAAAGAGCAGAGTAGATTCGCTCCCATCCATCCTCTTAGCTTCAGAGCTAAGCAAATTTAGAAGAGTAGTTTTATTCAAAATTCTATTTTAAATTTCATTTTGTTGTTTGGTTTAATATTAGGCTCTAAGTGTTATTAGTATGAAAAGTTCTTGTTTTTACAAACAAAATAAAAAAAAATTATAATGGAAACTCTCCCCTATCTGTTTTGTAGAACTAATTGTTCCACTGTTGCCAAGCTTGTCTAAGAAAAGGCAGGCAAACATTTAAAGAAAAAAACTTGACTTAGCGTGAAGCGAGAATAGATAAGAACTTCATGTCTTATCTGCATCTAATGTCTGCTATGCAATTGTTAAAGCTGAGCCTTGGAAGATGAAAAACATTTCTCCTAAACAAAATTCAATATATTCTGCAAACTGATTTAGTTTAAGTAGTTTAAGTAAGTGAACCAAGCAACCCAGTGAAGATCAGTGGGATAGGCATAGACATAAATGAATGTAGGTAACAAAGTACCTAATAAAAATGGAGAAAAGATCAGTTTTGACACGAAATTAAAAGAGAAAATGGTGAATGAGAAGGAAAAAGCTTAACTGAAAAAATATAGAGACATTTATACAGGATTATTTAAAAAAAAACCAAAAAACTTTAAACGCGCCCTAGATAGAAAACAAAATTTAGTTGCAGCATAACTGATTACAGTGCTGCTATCATGATTATCACCCCAGACCAGTGGTGGGATTCAGATATGTGAACAACCGGTTCTCTGTGTGGATGCCGCTTCTGGAAGTCCATTCTGGGCCTGGGCAACAAAAAATTAGCTACAGTGCTGAAGTGGTACAAACCGGCTGAATCCCACCACTGCCCCAGACCATTGATTCTTTGCAAATGCAGTCATTTCAAACTGCATGGCATTCCTGGAGAGAATTTTCCCTATACAGTGATTGAAACGGGCAGTTCCAGATGCCTGAATGAACTCACCTTTGGAGGTGCCTCAACCTTTGAACTGAATGGGGACCTTGCTTTCAGGAGAGTTTTCATTCCAGTGGGCATGACAGTGTAAACACGTGGGTGTGGATTACGATGATAAAATGCTAAGTATTTATAGAGCATGCTTTTGTGTTTTAATGTTGAATTAACATTCCATTCATGTTTTTGGTGACTTGGTAGCAGAGCGCTCTAATAGTCAAATCATACATTTTCATTTTCTAAATACAGACCTGACTCACTGTTTAATTATTAGGCCACATCTGAATGACTTTGTATTTTTTTATTTTTATTTAGGGTTCAGCTGGTGGGCGAGGGCCGAAAGGAGCACAAGTGAGTATATAAACTTGCACGGTCCATTTATTATCCAACCTTGCCAAAAACTCTGGAAAGTATATGATGCCTGTTTACAATCTAGGCTTGTCTCTCTTTTTCTATCACAGGGACCTGTTGGGGGAGAAGGAGAGTCTGGACAAAGAGGCGATCTTGTAAGACTCAATGTTCATTCTTTTCAATAGGAAATATTCAGGCTTAAAACACACAAAAAAACTATTGTGTCCTTTAGTAAAGGAAATTGTTATTGCAAACACTGCATATTTCATAAAGGAACCCTTTAGTAATGGAGCAAAATGTTAGGAAGGGATTTGCAATTCATAGATGCAGTAAAGTTACAAAGCTGCTTGCTTCCACATTTATTATTTATTCAATTAATATGGTTGTGTAATCGCAAACGACTAGATACAGCCTCCAAAAAGAATCATGATAAATAACAGACACAAATGCCATTTGACTAGGACTAGGTTATGGTAGTCTTCGCAAAGAGAACAAGGCCAGTAACCTTCTCCAAATCAAGAAATGTGAGCTGGGTTCTTGGTTCTTCTTGCTCTGTGACAAACTCTTTGCTGAACTTGGTGACAGTCTGAGAACAACCATCATCAACACATCTCTTCCCTACCCAGCAGTGCATGGCTGATTTGTTCCACAAAGCAGCACCTCATTTACGTGAGTTGGTTAGCTGGAAACCTCCCCCCTCCCCCAAGTGGGAGCTTGAAAAGAAGTTTCCCTCTTCATTTAAAGATAAATGCATGAATCAGTTTAGCAGCCCTCAAGGCCAAGGTAATCTTCATTGCTTTATTCTCAGGTGCTATTTCCATATTTCTTTTATAAGACTTCCTGCCAAGTATGATCTTTCCTGAACTTTCACTCGTCGCTGGCTGTCCTGCCTGAGAATTTCTGGGCCACAAAAGCTGCAATCCTAGACAGGGCCGAGACTGGGGAGACATGAACTAACTGGTCTGCCCTAGCTGTTTCTGATGCAAAAAATTATTGTGTTTCCTATTTTTGATTGTTGCAAAGATAACCTCAAGCAAAGAACGCTCTAAAAATATACCTTGAATGTGACATATATAAACGTTTCTGTGTAGGCGGAAACTCAGCTAAGGTGTAACTCAACAATTCAACTTTAAAATGTGTATTCTGTGGTGGAATTTGTGATTATTGCTTTTCATCCTTTTGAAGCATCCCTATAAGATTCGTCCTTTCCTGCAATTGTGGTAATACCTGTACAGTGTATGTAGAAAGAATGATATGGAATTGATTATATGTAAAACAGTACGTATCTATGCCATCCTGACATCATTCATCTTGCTTTGTTAGGGTGACTCCGGTTTGTCAGGCCCTAAAGGATCTGTAAGTATGATGAACTGCAGGGTTACTGAAAATCCAAAACATAATAAATCAGCAGAATGTGGCAAAAAAGAGAGAGAGGGTAGTTATTTGCTTTCAGAAATATGTTAAAATATTCTGTTCCCTAAGGAAAGAAGTTAAGACGGTACAATCCATCCATTTTTTTTAACCTTTTAAAACTGTGAATTATTCTCTGGAGATTTTTTTTCCAAAAGTGAGAAATGTAACTTTTCCTAACGTGGAGAATGGAGGAGGGATGAGCATGTAAAAATGAGGTTGGTAAACAATAAAAGTCAATAAAAAACCTGGGAAAGGAATGAAGGGTTTAGAATGAAGCATCAGCAAAGCAGTACTCGGAGTCCTAGTGGACAATCACTTAAATATGAGCCAGCAGTGTGCTGCAGCTGCCAAAAAAGCCAACACAGTGCTGGGCTGCATTAACAGAGGAATAGAATCAAGATCACGTGAAGTATTAGTACCACTTGACAATGCCTTGGTAAGGCCACACTTGGAATACTGCATCCAGTTTTGGTCACCACGATGTAAAAAAGATGCTGAGACTCTAGAAAGAGTACAGAGAAGAGCAACAAAGATGATTAGGGGACTGGAGGCTAAAGCATATAAGGAACGGCTGCTGGAATTGGGTATGTCTAGTTTAACGAAGAGAAGGACGAGGGGGGACATGATAGCAGTGTTCCAATATCTCAGGGGCTGCCACAAAGAAGAGGGAGTCAAGCTATTTTCCAAGGCGCCTGAAGGCAGGACAAGAAGCAACGGGTGGAAACTAATCAAAGAGAGAAGCAACCTAGAACTAAGGAGAAACTTCCTGACAGTTAGAACAATTAACCAATGGAACAACCTGCCTCCAGAAGCGGTGAATGGTCCAACACTGTAAGTTTTTAAGAAGAGACTGGACAGCCGTTTGTCTGAAATGGTGCAGGGTTCCTGCCTGGGCAGGGGGTTGGACTCGATGACCTCCAAGGTCCCTTCCAACTTTATTATTATTATTATTATTATTATTATTATTATTATTATTATTATTATTATTATTATTATTATTATTATTATTATTATTATTATTATTATTATTAT
>NW_015388650.1:0-1298 GCF_001527695.2 Protobothrops mucrosquamatus | reverse complement strand
GACTGGACAGCCGTTTGTCTGAAATGGTGCAGGGTTCCTGCCTGGGCAGGGGGTTGGACTCGATGACCTCCAAGGTCCCTTCCAACTTTATTATTATTATTATTATTATTATTATTATTATTATTATTATTATTATTATTATTATTATTATTATTATTATTATTATTATTATTATTATTATTATTATTATTATTATTATGTCAATTTCTATATAGGGCAATATCCAGGTCTGCACAGAGAGCATCACTGCTAAGGCTTAAACCCTTGGCATCCTTATCCGAGGTTCAGATTTCTGCATAGCCGTGTGTCCAATTGCTTTGCAATCAGGATGCAACATCTGATTTGGTTTAAAAGTTACTTTAGAATTGCTAAAATAAACAAGGGGAAGAGTACCGATTGGAACCCTGTCTCTAAATGGTGATATATCTATATATTTTCTCAGGTTGTTTCTTGTTACTTAGATTGCTTTCCACTTTTGCAAATTATCAGTTCATTTCAATATGTGGAAGGTGCAAAATTAAACCCCCTCTTACCTCCGTGGTAAAATTCTGATATAGAGCTTTTTGTGTGTGTGCAGCAACTGTTGAATTAAACATTAAGAGATGTTGCAGGTCTTTTTTTTTTAGATAAACTCAAGGGGTTCCACAGTTCTCGTGATGTGTGGCAACATAGTGGTGTCTGAAGTGGGAGCAGCATTTGTTGACTCAGCGGCGTCTGCAGTGGAAAATTATAGTTAATGACATTCGAACAGGCTGGAATATGAAAAGTTAGTTTAATAATCCACCTTGTCTGAAAGTCATTAGACACAGTTTCCTGGTGAGGACTAATGGAGAAATATTGTTATACGTTATGAAGTGTTATTTGTTGTTACTCATGTGAAGGGAATATTGAAGACTGCAAGAGGATGCCATTTGTTCATATATGATTAAGCAGATATAATTATCTGAATTGGAAAAATGTGCCCCGAATGGGTTAGAACGGGTAAAAAAGGCTTTGCAATTTATGTCTGTGAACGGCAGAGGACTACAGAAACCATTCAAGCTTAATAGAGCTTGAATACTAGAGGACTATATTAAATTCTGAAATACACAAGGTAATGGCCTTAGTGCAGGGGTAGGCAACCTTGGCTCTTTTATGACTCGTGGACTTCAACTCCCAGAATTCCTGAGCCAGCCATGGTTGCCTACCCCTGCCTTAGTGGAATTGAGTTACAATTTGAAAAACAACACTCTCCTACATGCTGCAATTATTGCTCTCTTGGGATATTCTCATCTCATCCATTCTCCGCATAGTCACTC
>NW_015388649.1:71058-122059 GCF_001527695.2 Protobothrops mucrosquamatus | reverse complement strand
TTAAGTTAATGAAATGATTCAAATAGCTCATATTTCTTTTCTCCTGTGTAGAGGGACAGTTTAGCAAGGCAGAGGTAGAGTGAGGAAACAAGATGGTGTCCATTTGTGCAGACACGAAAGCAAAATTTAGCTGATCTGGTTAGTTTAGGAACGGCTAGCACTTCTCTGTGTTACTTACTTTTTAAGGAAGTGTTTTTGTTTGGTGTGAACCTGTGGTGTTTTGGTATGATTTTTCCCAGGCGAAGATAAAACCTTGGATCCGGCTCCGGTGCTGATGTTGTTATCCACAGACGGGGTATTATGCCCCTTTTACATGGTCAATCAAAACCCGGGGGTCCGATCTCTTCTGGTGACTCCTGAGTGTCTCTCTACAGAAGGGGAGAGAGCAACAAAAATAGCAGGTAGGCATTGAGGCCTGGCCACGAGGTTTCCTTGTGTTTGTGAGTTTGGGACTACTTAAGAGGTAACTGAGGTGGAGGCATTGAGAAGATGTTGTGGCTTTCCAAGGGGGTCTCCTTCGAAAGCACAACTCCCAAAAAACTGGCCCAAAACGTTGTAAAGTCAGGGATGGTCACTTGAATCATTTAGCGCCAGATAATGGTCATACGCTGAGAACTACCTGTATTATTATTCTTTTTAATGGTCAATCTCTCCCTTCCAGGCACCACCGCTCCTCCAGCTGCTGCTAAGAGCGACGCTCCCCCAGGCCTTCCAGCCCCGGGCCCATCCTTAGCCCCAAGCAGTGGGGCCACCCCCTTCTCTTTTGCACCCCCTCCTCTCAAAGCCCCGGGGCCAGCTTCGGAGTCTTCCCTGCCTTATCCGCTCCCATCGGAGGCCTCGACAGGGGCTCCTGGGTCAAGCACAAGCAAGACAGCAGAGTTCTCTTCTCCCGCCACCCCGAAAGCACCACAGCCCCCCATCTCCTCGTCTGGCCTCCTCCCGGTCTCCACTCCACCTTTCTCCTTCGGGTCAGTGAGCTTCAAGAACCGCTTCGACGCGCCGGTTCCTTCCGTCGCGACAAAGCCCAGCTTCGCTCCAGCAGGGTCCTCTGTCAAGGTCAACCTCAACGAAAAGTACGTTATCTCTTCTTTTTTTTTTGTTAGTCTGTATAAATTAAATTCTCTTTTATTATTTTTACAAGTAGCTCTTACCCTTAAATACAAAATCCTGGGCTATTAGTCAACTCCAGGGTTTCTTCATTCTGGACCATAGTTGGTGGACATAAAGCTGGTGCTTAGAGCTGGATCTTTGCCCTAAAATGTATTAAGCTTCCGGCTGAATCCGTCTCGAATGAACATTTTGATGTGTTCTGGAGCCTGGCTGATGTCACAGCGCTGTCATCGACTCACTGGTGCCATGTTGAGCAACCAGTGTCGGGCATGAAGAATCGGGGCCATGTGTTAAGTTCCAGCTAAGCTAATTCAAGGGGCAGAATTGCCTTATAGGGGAGATGAGAAGCATAAAAACGTAATAAATAAATGTATTAGTCATGCCTATTCACGAGAATCTAGTCAACTCACAGCACTAAATGGGCACTTGAGAGGAGTTAACAGAAAATTAGCAGTTAACAGAAGCAGAGGGGGTGGACTTGGATCAATTGTGGGAACGTAACGATTCTAGGCTGCGTCCTGTCTTGACTCCACCGCCTTTTCTCCTCCTACACCCAGGCCCTAATCTGAAGTTGTTAAGGCTCGGTTCCTGGCCCCTCTTCACCTTATACGTCAGCCAGGTTGCTCAGTGCTGAGGGACAGGTGTCCGTCTAGTCCAAAAATGCTAGGCCCGGCCTTGCCTATTTGAGTTTTGACTTTTTCCTCTTCAGGTTCGCTGCTGCCGAGACTGCTGCCCCTCCTGCCAGCACCAGCCAAGGCTCTTCGGCCTTCCTCTTTCCCCCTGCTGCAAAATCGACGCCCGTGGGACCCCTAGGCCTGGCCACGCCTCCTTCTGCCCCGATAAAGGCTTCCACCCCTGTGACTTCCGCAAGTACGGTTCGGCCTCTGCTTTCGCTTCCTTTCCTGGGGTTCTCTCTGCCCTTAGGGCGCTCGAGTGTAATAAGCTGTTGGGAGCAGGCAAGTGTTCCCACCTGCTCTGTTGTGCTCAGGTGACTTAACTAGCCACAGGTAGTGGTCAACCCTCCCAATACACTAGCCAGCAAAAGAATTTCCTTTATTGTAAGGCTACATTAAGAAGAAATCTCCCGCTATCTTTTTCACAGCCTGGGAAGTTTGTCTTTTAGACAGCCCACTCTTTATCTAATCACTCCACTAGGCCTTTAGGTTAGATGAGCGAATCCAATATGTAAATAAAACGAAGCCAATAAATCAACACCTGCCTGTAATCTCCGCCGTAAGAGAGACCACTCAGGCTTATCAGAGGGCCTAAGTCATAACTGACCACCAGCAGCAGTTGTGCCAGCGTGTCACCCTTTTTTGTGTCTCTTGTCTCCAGTGGTGCGTCCACCTCAAAGCGCTCCTGCAGCCACTGGCCTTCAGAAGACGGCCAAGATATCCCCAGCTGTGACAAAATCAAGCCCTGCACAGGTAAGGAGGAATTAGATTGCTTTTCTCTGGATTACAAATTAAGAATCCGGATTTCTACTTGATGCTGGAGAAAGGCAGTATCTGTGGCGCTGCTGAACTGGCAGCGGTCATTTGTTTTGGGCTGCTGAAGGATTATAAAATCCATTTATGGATTTACCCGCCTTTCCCAGACACGACAGCTCCGCTGCAACAGACAGTGTGCCTACAATTCTTTCAACCCATTGTGGGTTTTCTTAGAGTTGCAAAACAACCCCGGGCAGATGGATTGAAGAGTGGCAGATGGATTGAAGCCATGCACTTTGAGGCCACTTTTGGGGGACCCTATTCAAAGCCGTGCACTTCCCTTGTCAGCCCTGTGAGGTAGTCCAGGCAGGTGGGGGGGGGGAGTCCAGCAAGATGAGCTACACTAAGAGAACCTTGCAAGTCTGAAGGCACAAATCTCTTTTTCAGCCTGAGAAAGAAACTGGGGAGGGTCTGAGCGTCTTTCTCCACCCATTAGGCAGCTCCGGGCTATTCCTTCTCTTATCCGACCGTTCCCCAGGCAGCATCTCTCCCTCCCATTCCTCAAGGTCTTTCCCACATACCATTACACCCCTGGAAGATGGAACAAGTGCTGGTTGTTGTCTGTGCATGGGCTCTAAGTATATCTACACCTGTTCTGAAAGTGGGGTGTGTGTTTTAGCTCTCTTCACTCCGGTCATTCGTCCCCCCGATTCTTTGTCACGGATGCTTTTACGTTGCACCTTGTAGAGTCGGCAGCAGCCGGCCGGTGTGGGGACAGAGAAGCAGCCCTGTCAGTGGAGAGAGATGGATCCTGTCATCATCGGAATAAGAGAAGAGGTAAACCTCCGACATCTTTGCCCCTGGGGTGTCTTTCCTGCAGCTTTTGTCTCTGAGTGAGTGGTTGTAAATTGAGAACTCCCCGTAAAAGGAAGGTTTGCACAACGGAGTAGGAAAGTGCATTTTTGATTTGTTACACCAGAAAAAGTCCTACTGAGTATCTCTTGTCTACCTCCACTTCTCCTTCTCTTGAACTGAGCTTTTGTTCTCAACTGTCCGCCGGCCCCGCTTGGCTCCGCAGATCGCCCATTTCCAGAAAGAGATGGAGGAACTCAAGGCTCGAACGGCCAAGGCCTCGTTTCAGGTGGGCAGCGAAGAGGAGAAGAAGATGCTGCGTGTGGAGGCCAACGAGCTGCACACTTTCCTGCTGGAAATCAAAGAGACCACAGAGGTAACGAGGGGCCGGTGAAGTTGCCGGTAACCAAAGGCGGCAGATTTGGGGGAAACAGATCTGTCGTTTGAATTCGATCAGTCAGTCAGAACAGAGCCGGAAGGGACCTTGAAGGTCTTCTAGTCCAACCCTCTGCTCAAGCAGGAGACTCTATGCCATTTTCAGACAGACAGCTGTCCAGTCTCTTCTTTAAAACGTCCAGTGTTGGAACATTCACGGCTTCTGGAGGGAAGCCGTTCCACTGATTAATTGTCCTCACTGTCAGGAAATTTCTCCTGAGTTCCAGGTTGGCTTCTCTCCTTGATGAGTTTCCCTCCACTGTTTCTTGTCCACGGTGCTCTGGAGAACAGGGTGACCTCCTTCTTCTCTGGGACAGTTCCTCAAATATTGGAAGCCTGCTATCATGTCACACACACACCCCCCCCAGTCCTTCTTTTCTCTAAAATAGCCAAACCCAGATCCTGAAATAAATAAATAATTTAAATTAATAATTAGCAATGAAATAATAACATTAAGAGCAGGTTATTTGTTAGATTCAGGCTTTTTTTCCCCTTTCCTCTTATTTTTCCTTTATTATTTTTATTTACTCTACTTTGCCGTGGGTCTCCTGCCTTTACTACTTGTATAAATAATTCGAGGCAGAGAACATATCCAGTGCACCTTCCTACCCCACCTCTTTTCCCCACAACACCAACCCTGTGAGGCGGGTTGGGCTGAGAGAGAAGAGCTGGCCGAAAACCTCCCGGCTGGCTTTCACGGCTAAGGCGGGACTAGAACTCACCACCGCCCGGTCGCTAAATGCACGGTCATAAGTCAGGGACAACCCGTAATGAGTTCCCTCCCTGTCTCTTGCAGTCCCTTCATGGAGACATCAGCCTTCTGAAGACCAATTTGCTGGAAGGCTTTGCGGGGCTGGAGGAAGCCCGGGAGAAGGACGAGCAAGCCCACAACTCCGAGTACCTGCACCTGCTGTACAAGAAGCCTTTGGACCCCAAGAGCGAAGCCCAGCTTCAGGTAGGAGCAGAGCAGCTTCTGCTGGGAACCAAGTAAAGGAAGCTTCCGGAACGTCTGAGCAGGTGCCTTCAAGAATCTCCCCAAGAGGGTCAGGAGACCAACAGGTCCTCTTCTGCTGTTGTTGTCATCTACCGGCTGGTCTGTTGAGGGAAGCTGCCTGAGATTCAGTATCAAAAACTAGTTGCTAGCAATGACCCCCGTCTCCAGGAGCCATGGTCATTTTGCAGTGTGGGAGACACCGAGGAATGAACTGGGAAGGGGAGGAGGAGAGCAAAGGAGAGGAAGAAGGAGGGGAAAGGAGAGGAAAAAGAAGATGAGAGAGGAGAGGAAGGGACAGGAGAGGAGGAAGGAGGAGAGGAAGGGAGGGGAGAGGAGGGGAGAGAGGGAAGGAAGGGAGAGGGGAGGAGAGAGGGGAAAAAAGGAAAGGAAGGAGAGAGAAAAAGAAGAGAAGAGGATGAGTGTTGAATATTCTCCCGGGCAGGAAATTCGTCGCTTGCATCAATACGTGAAGTTTGCCGTCCAAGATGTGAACGACGTTCTGGATTTAGAGTGGGATCGGCACCTGGAACAGCAAAAGAAGCAGAAGTGAGTGATTTAGGATGGGGAATCAAAAAGAAACACACACCCCTTTTTTTTCCTGATATTTTTTACAGGCTTTTTAAGCACGAACAACGCCCTGCTTTGTCAGTTTAGCTGCTGGGTGGTTCAGATCTCAAACGCTAAGTTCACTTTACACAGGGTTTTTTTTTTAATTATTCAGATAATATAACATATTAACTAATATATTGTCACAACAGCCTTGTGACTCCTTCGGAATGAGTGGCCCTTGACGTACGGCCACCCTTGAGCTCCTAATTTCTGTTGCTAAGTGAGACAGTTTTGCCCCGTTTTACAATCTCCCTTGCCACAGTTTGGTGAATGACTGCAGTTGTTCAGTTAGTAACAATGGCTGTTAAGTGAATCTGGCCTTGCTTGTCGGAAGGTCGCACCAGGTAGTCACGTGACCCCCGGAGTGCTGCAATGGTCGTAAGTGTGAAAAGGGGCCTTCAGTCAGTTTTTTTTCCAGTGCCGTTGTAACTTCAAATGGTCACGAAACAAATGGTTGTAAATCAAGAACTACCTCAGAGGAAGCGGCCCTTTTTCTCCTGGACCTTGATGAGAGATTTCCTGATGGGTTTGGGGTTTAGATACGTGAGTTTGGGTGACCCAAACTCGGCAAAGAAAATGATCTCGTTTGATCGGATTCATGAAAGCAGCCAGGTCTCTTCCCCGGATCTCCCAGCCGCAGAGACAGTTCCAGAAAGCGAGGCGGCTATTTTAATGAGCTGCAAGCACAGCCACGTTCTCCTCTTTTCCCTCCGTGCCTTACCTTGTTCTCTCTCCGTGCTTTTCACGCAGGCGTTTAGCTGTCCCCGAGCGAGAGACTCTCTTCAACGCCCTCACTAACAACCGGGAGATCATCAACCAGCAGAGGAAGAGGCTGAAGAAATTGGTAGACGGCTTGTACGAACTCCGTCTTTACAACCAAGTGACGCAGTGGAGCCTGCCCTCTCCCAGTTCTTCTCACAGCGGCATCCAGAGGTGAGGGCTGCTTAAGGATCTCCCAGAAAAGCTTTCCTTCCCAGTCTCCTGTCTTGATCCCTTTGGAAGGAAGGGATTTTCCTGGATTTGTGTGGAAAGAAATCCAACCCTATTTGTAGCTAGGGTTCCAATATCTCAGGGGCTGCCCTAAAGAAGAGGCAGTCAAGCTATTCTCCAAAGCACCAGAAGGCAGGGCAAGAAGCAACGGATGGAAGCTCATCAAGGAGAGAAGCAACCCAGAAATTAACATGAAAGTGAGAACAATTAACCAGAGGAATGGCTCAAGAAGAGACTGGACAACCACTTGTCTGCAATGGTGTAGGGTCTCCTGCTTGAGCAGGGGGTTGGACTAGAGGACCTCTTAAGGTCCCTTGCAACTCTGTTATTCCGCAGTCCAGGTAGTCCTCGACTGACGTCCACAACTGAGCCAAAATTGCTGTTGTTAAGTGAGAATTCTATGTTTTAATTGGATTTGAGAGCGGTGTAACCCTCAACTCACTTTAATTTAATTTTATTTTTTTTCTCCTTGGGTGACAGCCTGGAGAGCGAGCTGGAGAATCTGAGCAACGCCTTGACGAAAGCCACCCTGGAATCTTCCACCGAAGCCTCGTCCCCCTCCGCCGGTAACTAGTCCCTGCTGTTCTCCTCGATCGGGTTCTTCGGAAGTAGTGTGCGCCCTTGCCTCCTTCCTAGGGCTGAGAGGAAGTGGCTGGCTCGGTGTAGTCGTACGCCGAGGACTGCGTGTCTGTGATAAATACATGGCAAACTCCGTGGCAAAGAGTTGCCCAAAATCGAAAGAGCGTTCGTGCAAAGCGAACTACAAGCCAAGAGCTATAAAATGACCTCCTTTGTTCTTCCAGCTAAATTGTCCCTCGTGAAGCAGACTCAGCTAAGGAATTTCTTGTCCAAAAGACAGATGCCCCCCGTCCACTCCATGGCACCAGGTAAATAATTGAAAATATTTTCCATTTCAGGACAAAAAGTGAGCTCCTTTTCCAAATTTGGTGAGTCCCCTTTGGCCACTGAATTCTCATCAGTGATCAGTGTAGTCCTCAAATCCCTTTAATTGTTTATTCTGACTCATGAGATTAGCACGGAGAGTCCTTGATTTACAGGGGTTCATTTAGCCAGATTCACACCCACCATGTTACTCACTCAACAACTTAAAAATGATGGCAAGAAAAGTTGTCAAAATAGGGCAAAACTCGCTTAAGAAACGTTTCAGAAATTTGGGACTTCAATTGTGGCCGTAGGTTGAGGACTACCTGTATTAATAATTCCCTCCCTCCGGGTTTTTTTTTTTTTTTTGGCAGCAACACTGTCGCAGTCGGCTTTCCTGTCTCTGAGATACGACGAAGACCTGGATGAGATTAGTTCCGCCTCTTCGGTTGCCCACTCCTTGGACAACGAGGACCCCGAAGCAGTGGATCAGGAGGAAGTGGAGGTGGTCCCGGTCCCAGCGCCTCGTCACGCCCCGGTCATCCGGACGCCTTCGGTCCAGCCTCCCCTGTTGCCGCAGCCCCCGCCTCTTGGCAAACCCCACATCACAATGGGCACCCTAAGTGAGTCGGCTGAAGAATTGAATAAATTGTACGACACCCAGGGACCCTCCCGGAGGGAGATGGGTGGTTAAGACCTGTGAGAAATGAATGAATGAGGGGGGTCCTTGGTGCTCTATGAGCTTGCCTGTTTTCTTGCGGGCGTTTCATGACCCAGCTAGGTAACGTCATCAGTGCTAGAAGGGCATGGGGTTTGAGGAGGAGGAGATGATTGTGGGGTCCGTGGTGCTCTCTGAGCTTGCTTGTTTTCTTGCAGACGTTTCATGACCCAGCTAGGTAACGTCATCAGTGCTAGTAGGAGGTGGGGTTGGCTATCAGTTTATATTCTGGTGGCTTGCCCTGCTCAGTATTGGTGGTGGTGGTCTTAGAGACTCTTTGGTTGGGCTGTTTGCCGTTGGCCTCTTCGGCAGTAAGTGTGAAAACCAGACTTAAATCCCTTTTTTCGATGCCATCATAACCTTGCTCCCTAAATGAACTCAAGGTCTGCTCACATTATCTGAAACCATCCATTCTAGCTTGCATACGAGATCCCTGGATTGTTTCCCCCAGGGGTCTTTCTCAACCTTGGCCAGTTTTTAAGAACTAAAATATTCCTTTTTAGAAAAAGGTAGAAATGGGTGCCGGCAGTCTAAGGGGTTGAGGTGCGTGACTGAACGATTAGGGGGAAATTTATTTTGTCCCATAAAGATCTTCCACGAGGCGGCTTCAATTGCTTTCTGGAATGGCAGAGAAAACTCTGCTAAGCCCTGGCAGCACTTCCTCCGGTTCATATATTGGGATAATTAGCGTAATTGGCCTCCGAGGAACGCTTACCTTCCATCTGGGAGTCTAGAATTGCAGTCATAAAACAGACTCTGCCTCTGAATCATGGCCTGGATCCAGCTGAAGAGAGGCTGTGTGGTCCTGCCTCTTAAAGGGCTTCTGAAGAGAGCAGAAATTCCTTCTAGGACAGTGTTTCTCAACCTTGACCATTTTAAGGCATGTGGACTTCAACTCCCAGAATTCCACAGCCAGCATTGCTGGCTGTGGAATTCTGGGAGTTGAAGTCCACATGCCTTAAAATGGTCAAGGTTGAGAAACACTGTTCTAGGAGATTTGTCTTTGAAATTGAAAGGGCCTCGGGAGAAGAGGTTCATAGGGTGGAAAGGGAATGAATCCCCCCCCCCATGGCTCAGAATAGACCTTACGGATAATTAAGGGAGCTGGTGAGGGGTACAGATAGTCCTCGACTTAACAACAGTTCATTTAGTGACCATTCAAAGTTACAACGGCACGGAAAAAGGGGACTTGTGACTGTTTTTCAGAGTTAACATCCTTTGCAGCATCCTCATGGTCGCGTAATTAACACGGGACTAGTACGTAGTTCGTTTGGCTTAGCCAGATATTGTAAAATCAATGTTTAAAAGATTCCCCCAATCTGAGCACAGGTCAACTCCCAGAATCCTTAGCAACAAACAAATACCGGATGGAGAATTCTGGGAGCTGAAAAACAGAACTTGCAGAGCCTTTCGGCTCCCAACTTCTCAGCAAAGATGGAGGACCAGCAGGAGGATTCTGGGAGTTGAAGTCCCCTAAGTCCAGGTACTGTGGCTTAGTCAACAAGTCACATTCAGAACAAGCTGTGGTTTGAAGTAGGGGGAAGCCACTAGGGAGAGCAAGTTTCTTCAACCTAGTTTAATAGTCTTGTGGCTGTTTCTTTCGCGTGGTTTGGACTTTGGGGATTATTGTAAGTGAAGATCTTTTCTCTCTCTTCCTCTTCCAGTGTCTGCCCCGAAACCCGTCCTCCCTGGGGCAGAGAACACCGTGTTGGCAACGAAGACTGTGAAACACAGAGCCCCCGTCCCCTCCGTCACTCTCCCAGCCCCCCAAGCTGCTGCGGAAGCTGCCTTGAGGAGACAGATGGCAAACCAGAATCCAGGTGAGCTCCAGGCATAAACTTGGCCCCCCGGTCTACAGGTAGTCCTACCTATTTTGCCCAGTTGGAGACTTACCCTTGCACTAGTAACATCTCCTGCTCCGTTATTCTTATTCCACAGTGGTGAGCACCTCCCTGACCGAATCGACTCTGAAGAACGTCCCTCAGGTGGTCAATGTCCGAGAGCTGAAAAGCAGTGGGTCTCCCCCAACAGTTTCTGCAGCCATGGGGTAGGTAGCTTCTGCTTCCCTCCTGTCTCCTTTTCTAGTAATCTTTTTTTCTTCTTCTTCCCCTCCTTGGATCAAGCTGTAGAAAAATTCTCTTTGTGCTGCTTAGCGGAGCAAAACTCTGCTGACAGCTGGACATTTTGCCTCGGAGAAGCCGGACAATTAGAGAACAATCAGAGTAATAAGACTTTTTAACTCTTCCCCACGAGGTGGGCTGCAGTTCAGCCCCCATAATCCCCACCCAGCAGATGTGGGCTAGAAAGATGATGTGGGGTTCATCCAGCACAGCTGGATTGACCCAACCGAGCAACATCCAGAGGAAAAAGGGTGCACACTTCCCAAAATTAATGAGGTAGAATAATAGGATTGAAAAGGGACCTTAGAGGCCTTCTAGTCCAGCCCCCTGCTCAAGGTAGAAGACTTATACCATCCCACTCAAGTGGCTGTCCAGTCTCTTCTTGACAACCTCCAGGTTCTTGACAACTTCTGGAGGGAAGCCGTTCCACTGATTAATTGTTCTCACTGTCAGGAAATGTCTCCTTAGTTCTAGATTGGGTCTCCCTCTAACAAGCTTCCATTCAGTGCTTTTGTATTCTACACTGGAAGCAGAAAAAAAAATCTGTCAAATGCTGCTGCTTTGGTTTCGGAGTTGGGGAAAGAGCTGGAAGGAAGATGCTCAGCTCTCTCCAGAATTATCCCTGTCCTTTTGTAGCTAGTAAATCAGGGCCTGCAGCAAGTTTGTACAACGTGTATCTGCTAAGCTGCTGCCTGCGAGAGACTATAAATCTTCCTCTTTGTACTCCCACTGCAGGGTGAATCCATTAGTCTTTTGTTTTATGCTGACCCTGAAAATTTTGGCAGGAGTTGCAAATAATGAGCCAGTGAAATTTTATATATTTTTTCCCCCAATTTCTCTGCTGAGAATCTGGCCTGAAGCCACTTCACTGCTCTTAGCTGTACGGTAGCTGCATCAGCCGATTCCTGGCCAAAAGGCTGCAATTCTCATTGTAAATATCGGATTTTCAGTGGGGAAACCTAAATTCTAGTCCCTGCTTGGCCATGGTCTTCCTCCCATGATTTTGTGCCAGCTGCTTAGTCCCAGCCCAGCCTACCTTACTGGACTGTTGTTATGGAAATATAAACTGGGCAAATCTGCCTTGGATTTTCTTTAATTTGGGTTGAGTTCTATCACCTTTTCTCCCTTCCTCTTCCAGCTCGTCAGTTCCTCAAACTGCTGCTCAAGGTGTCCATCAGGTTTTGGCAACCAATCAAGTCCACCAGGTAGGGCTGGTCTCTTGGCAGCTCAGTCCTTCTCTTCAAGGAAGAACGAATGGGTCGAAAGGAAGGGAAAGTGGGAGTAGCTCAGGTTGAACGGTGCTGATAGCGACAGCACTTAAGACTTATACACCGCTTCGCAGTGCTTTACAGCCCTCTTTAAGCGGTTTACAAAGTCAGCATAAGGGCCCCCCCCCCAACAATCTGGGTCCTCATTTTACTGACCTCTCTGAAGGATGGAAGGCTGAGTCAACCTTGAACTGGTCAGGGTCGAACTCCTGGCAGTCGGCAGAATTAGCCTGCAATACTGCATTCTAACCACTGCGCCACCCCTGATAAGGAAAGGAGGGAGGGGAAAGAAAAAAAGAAAGAAAAAGGGAAGATAGACAGACATTTTCCTGAGGCTTCCCTCAATGGAAGTTTCTCATCTCCTGCTTTCTGGACAGATGGGCGCCCTGCCTGTTTTCTAACCAACCCCTTTTGCTTAACATTTTAGGGGCCCCCGTCAAGCACCCTGAAGGCGTTGACGCCACCCAGCTCAGCAGGGGCGACCGTAGCGTCCACCAGCCAGACCCCAGTCGGGAAAAAGAATTCAGGTGAGTTCAGATCAACTGGAAGAGGCTCAAAGCACCAAAAGTGGAAGCAAAACCTCTGCCTTCAGCCTCTTTCCTGGTGCCTTACAGGATGCAGAAAAACAGAGCTGGAAGGGACCTTGAAGGTCTTCTAGTCTAACCCCCACTGAGGTCGTTTTCTTGCCAAAAGTTATTTATTTTTTTTGTTTTTAAATAAATTAAAAAAAGACCTCCACTGGGCTTTTCCGCTTAGCAACGGAAACATTGGGCTCAAATTGTTGCAAGTCGTAAATCGAGGACTACCTGTAAGAAGATTCATTCTTTGCAGCGCCTTGCCAAGCCCTCTCCTTCCACTTTCCACCTTTGGCCCATTCCAAGGGCCTTTCTTTCTCATTTCCCCACCCTCAGCAGACAGGCGTATTTTTCTCCCGAGGCTCCAGCACAGGATCCGTCTCTGAGACTATCAGAGGAGACAGAAGGAAAGCAAATCTGACAGCATCTTTGACCTTGCTGAGTGCAGCAACATCAGGGGGAACCCCCCCCCCCAAAAAAAAAACAAGAGATGGAAAGAACAAAAGTCCCAGTGATTAAAATCCGGATTTTAAATGATATGAAGCCAGTCTGGCTTTCCCCCATTGGCTTGTCAGAAGGGGGATCGAGTGATCCCGGGACACTGCGGCCGTCATAAATACCAGCCAGTTGCTAAGCATCCCCATTTGGATCACGTAACCCTGGGGATGCTACAACAGTCGTTACGTCTCAAAAGCGGTCCCAAGTCACGATTTTCTGGGCCGTTGTGACTTCGAAGGGACGCTAAATGGATGGATTTAAGTCGAGAAGCTTCCTGTGTTTGTTTATTTCCAAGATCTGCCTGGCTGCTCGTCTTGCTGGCAACCGCAATAACATTCCAAAAGCTGAAATTCAAGACTTAGCACCTCCATCTTCCACCTAAGAATACCCCAGCAGCCACCCACGGGGTCTCTCCTCAATTAACCCCACTGCCTGGGTAAAGAACAAACCTTTACAGCCTGCCAGAAAGCTAAAAAAGTGGGGGCCGCCCAGATGTGGGGCATTATCCCACATTTTCAATTACACACCATTTGGATAGATTTAAGCCTAATCCCTTCTTAACAAATGCTGAAGCCAGGAGCTGAGTTTCCGCCAGTGCTAAAGGCACGTATGCAGCCACTGGAAGCGTAACTCAATTTTTGGTAAGAGAGTTTGAACTCCGTAGAATAAGATCTGAAGAGGAAAGACAGGGCAACCAATGAACCAACTTAGGATAGCTATCTTCTTTTTTCAAACCCGATTATCCTTTCTGTCCTTCTTCTCTTTGTAAGACCTTGGGTGGCCAACGGAGCGTTGAAAATGTCGCCGCTCAGAACAGGCCCAGAGACAGAGGTCTGCAAACGGGCAGGAATAATCACGCGCTGAAGCTGCCTTGAGCAGATCAGTCAACTTCCCTGCCGTGGGTCAGCTGAGCCGCCCGCTCTGAGCTTTGCAGCACACTCAGCAAAAGCGTGCAGGTGTGCCACAGAGAGCCACACCGAGGAAGTCGAAGCTTGGGGTCTCGGTGAGCTGAGGGACGCAGGAAGGTCGGAGAAGAAGAAAAATGGGACCGTGCAACGTTCACGAGTTGGGAGAACTGAAAGGCTTCTGCTTTCTCAGCTCTCTGTTCCCGATGTTTAGCGAGTCTCCGCTGACTGTAGAAAGTGGGGGAAACCTGTTCTTAAGGTTGATATTCCTAAATGCCTCTGGGTGGT
Organism: Protobothrops mucrosquamatus; assembly: GCF_001527695.2. Lineage (NCBI taxonomy): Eukaryota > Metazoa > Chordata > Lepidosauria > Squamata > Viperidae > Protobothrops > Protobothrops mucrosquamatus. The sequence goes on along the minus strand of NW_015388649.1, from coordinate 108,385 downwards.
GGTTATAAACCTTGGATGCCCTGGAATCTACCGAAAATCCTTGGTGCTCTCTGAGCTGGTTGTGTTCTTGCAGACGTTTCGTTATCCAGCTAGGTAACATCATCAGTGCTAGAGAGGAGGGGAGTGGTGGTGGAGGAGGAAGAGGACTGGGGGCTCCTTGGTGCTCTCTGAACAATGCTTTTCATGCATTCATTATCCAGCTAGGTAACATCATCAATGCTAGAGAGGAGGGGAGTGGTGGAGGAGGAGGAGGACTGGGGGGGTCCTTGGTGCTCTCTGAGCTTAATGCTTTTCATGCATTCATTATCCAGCTAGGTAACATCATCAGTGCTAGGAAGGTTTGTGTAGGGAAGGAGGAGAAGAGGAGGAAGGGGGGGGGAGAGGAAGAGGAACAGTCATCCTTCTCTACCTCATCAACTCCATCCCCTTCTATCACTGATGATGTTACCCAGTTGGGTCATGAAACGTCTGCAAGGAAACAGCCCAGCTCAGAGAGCACCAAGGACCCCAACCCTGAGCTACAAATATCGTTTTCTATTGAAATGTTTCTTTTGTATGAAATGTGCACCTTTGGTGCCACCAGGATTTCCTCTCCGGGGGGTGGAGAATCACACCTTGCAAAGCCATCAAAATTTGTTCCTCGGAAGGAAGGTGGGACACTAAATAGAAACAGCGCAGAGGTGCCTGGAAATGTCGGGCAGAGAATGCAGGATTTTTCGGTGTTTGGGTGATTCTCTAACTTGGGCAACTCTTTCTCGCTCTCTTACAATCCAGGCTCCACAAAGGCTGTTGCAGCTGTCGCCACGCCGGCAGTGACGTCCATCTCGGCCGCAGCTTCCCAATTCAGCAAGGACTTCACGTTCGCCCCATCAGGGTCAGTACTGACCATCTTTTCATCCTTTCCTCTCTTTTCAAAGCCTCGTGTGGCCTTTTAAAGGGGTGGCTTCTTATAGCGGATGTAGCACCAAGCAGTGATTCTAGAGACTCGGGTTTCAGCTTTGCCAGGCAGCTCGCCCTCAAAAGGAGAGTCCTAGCTGTACTTGGGGGACATTGCGAGCAGGATAAGAGCTAAGACACAACTTTTGAGTCTTGGCCCCTTCCAGAAGGTAGGCACCATCTCCCAGAATTCCACAGCCAGCACGGTTTCCGCAAAGCATCCTGGGAAGAGGAGTCCCCACCTCCAGAAATTGCCACCGTTGGAAAACCAGGCATTACAAGCAGTAGTCCTTGAGTTACCATCATTGATTTAGTGACCGTTCAAAGTTACAGCTATCCGGGGTCCTGGCCGGATAGAAGCAACAGATAAACCTTGCGCCGCCCACCGAGGCCATTCTTACAAACGGGGTGCCATGTTTGTTTGTTTTGTTTTCAAATTTAGGCCTGGGTTTAACTTTGCTGCGGTCCCTGTTTCGGCTGCGACGTCGGCCTCTTCTGCTTTGGCAGGTAAGGTTTTGGTATAGGTTCTCCTGCTTGAGCAGGGGGTCAGACTAGAAGACCTCCAAGGTCCCTTCCAACTCTGTTATTTGGAAGAGAAGGGGAGAAGGGTCTCCTGCTTGGGCAGGGGGTCAGACTAGAAGACCTCCAAGGTCCCTTGCAACTCTGTTATTCGGAGGAGAAGGGGAGAAGGGTCTCCTGCTTGGGCAGGGGGTCAGACTAGAAGACCTCCAAGGTCCCTTCCAACTCTGTTATTCGGAGGAGAAGGGGAGAAGGGTCTCCTGCTTGAGCAGGGGGTCAGACTAGAAGACCTCCAAGGTCCCTTCCAACTCTGTTATTCGGAGGAGAAGGGGAGAAGGGTCTCCTGCTTGGGCAGGGGGTCAGACTAGAAGACCTCCAAGGTCCCTTCCAACTCTGTTATTCGGAAGAGAAGGGGAGAAGGGTCTCCTGCTTGGGCAGGGGGTCAGACTAGAAGACCTCCAAGGTCCCTTGCAACTCTGTTATTCAGAGGAGAAGGGGAGAAGGGTCTCCTGCTTGAACGGGGTCAGACTAGAAGACCTCCAAGGTCCCTTCCAACTCTGTTATTCGGAAGAGAAGGGGAGAAGGGTCTCCTGCTTGGGCAGGGGGTCAGACTAGAAGACCTCCAAGGTCCCTTCCAACTGTATAATTTTTATTCATTCTGTTACTCTTTTGGCAGCTGCAGCCACCCCAGCAAAAGAGCTGAACCAGCCTGAAGCTTTTTCCCTTGGAGGAGGAATGAAATTTGCCCCCGCACCGGAGACCTCTTTTTCTTTTGGGGGGCCCAAACCCCCCACCCTTTCTGGCCCCTCGGCCCCTGGGAGCACCAGCTCTGGGGATCCGGGCCAGAGCAACGGACAGCGCCGCCTCTGAAGGGAAGGGAAACCTTTGTGGGGGTTTGGCCTCCCGGAGGGGGAGTTCGTCCCGCTAGGCCGGGAGGTCCGGAGGTGCCGGCCTCTCTGAAACCCGTCGAAGAGGCCTGACTCCCAACCGGTTCGGCTCCTCTTGCAGTTCCGGCGAGGCCGGTTCCCTGGGAGGGGGTCGCGGGGTCCCTGCGTCGCGCCTGGACCTCCGGTTGGCAACACTCTGCCGGCGAGCAAGCCTGCAGACCCCAGCCCCACCCCTTTGACCACAGCGGCCAGTTCGACGGCCGGTGGCATCTTTGGCAACGTCCACGTGGTCCATCCTGGCCCTCCCAGCCTCTTCGGTCTCGCAGCACCGGCGGGCGGTGGGAAGACTCCGTTTGCCTTTGGGGGTCCTCAGGCCAGCGCCCCCCAAGCGTCATCTTCCTCGTCTCCGGCCCTCCCGCCGTCCACCACGGCCCTCTCCTTTGGGAGTCTCTTGAGCTCTGCAGCCACGCCGAGTAAGGGAGAGGAAGACGTCCAAACGAGCCCTCCCGAGAAGCCGCCTCTGGCCGAGGGGGCCGCGTTGCCCACGGCACAGGATGACCCCCAGCCCTCTGTCCTGGCCCCTGAGCAGCGTCCGGCAGAAGCGGCCCCTGTAGCAGCTGCAGAGACCAAAGGAGGGCAGCCGACTGCTCCTTCGGAAGCCACACCTGGCAAAGAGCCGAGTCCCACTTCGGCGCCTGGCGAGCCCAAGACCGAGGGGCTTCTTCCTCCGGAGGGCCCTGCAGAAGAGCAGCCCCCGGCCTCCTCGCCTCCAGTGGCCGTCAGTTCCCAAGTCACGGAACCCACGGCCTCCTCTGCAAACACAGCAGCGTGCACGCAAGCGCCGGCCAGCAGCCCCTCTGCCTTTACACCAGCAGTCTCCACCTCTTCTGGCTTCGCACAGCCCTCTGGACTCCCCCCTCCTCCTCCTCTTCCTCCTCCTCCTCCTCCTCCTCCTCCCTCCTCCGGCTCGGCCTTCAGCCAGCCCACCGCTGCGGGCTTGACCAACCCTTCTGCTCCACCCGTCTTTGGTCAGGTCTCTGCGGAAGGCCTCCCGGTCTCCTCTCCCTTCGGCCAACCTCCGGCCACCTGCCCGTCTTCCTCAGCCGCCGCTACTGGGTTCAATACCTCGGTCTTCGGGACCGCAGCCACCCAGGGCTTCGGCCAGTTGGCGTTTGGACAAGCCCCTGTTTTTGGCCAATCCGGCAACACATCGAGCGGCTTTGCGTTCAACCAGACGGGCTTTGGAGCTCCTCTGACTTTTGGGCAGGCGGCGGCTTCCGCCACCCCGGCGTCCAGCAGCGGGAACGTCTTTGGGGCAGCGTCCAGCACCAGCACGGCCAGCTCCTTCTCCTTTGGACAGCCTTTAACCGCTTCTGGACTTTACGATCCAAGCAGCGCCCCTGTGTTCGGGCAGAGTTCCGGCTTTGGACAGAGCGGGGCCATCTTTGCCAGTCCAGCGTCCATGACCACCACCACCCCAACCTCTTCGGCTGGGTTCAGCTTTTGTCAAGCTTCCGGTAAGGCCAACAAGGTCAGGGATGTCTGGGGGGACTCTCGGTCATCGTTCTCCCAAAGATGCTTTCCCACAACGCAACTGGACTTCCTTGTTTTTCTTTGAGGACCTTTCGCTTCTCATCCAAGAAGCTTCTTCGGCTCTCCATGGATGATCTTTAAAAAAAACAAGAGTCCAGTCGCCTCGTGGAATAGCACCTTTGGGATCAGGCCAGGGATGGGATGGCAGGTGAAAGAAAGGCCCTCTGGATGACCCTCATCGGAGTCCCAAAGGGTGCCGGGTTCGTTTTACCTGCTGCAGGTAATCCTTGACTGAGAACAGTGATTGTTCGAAATTACAACGACGTTGAAAAAAAGGGACTTGTGGCCAGTCCTCGCAGCTACGACCATCACGGCATCCTCACAGCTCACAGAACCAAAACTCAGGTTAACCTGCAACCGGCGTGGATGAGTCAGTTGCCAGGCATTCCAGCGTTTGATCACACGACCACGGTCGCACGTGTGAAAAAATGGCCACAATCCCTTTTTTTTTCAGCGCCGTTGTAGCTTTGAATGGTCACTAAATGAACAGCTGTAAGTCAAGGACTTACCTGTATCACGCCTAAAATTGTTCAGAGTCACCCAGAAATGAAAACGGGCCAAATTCTGGAATTCAAATGTCCGTGAATTGTCGCCAGGGAATACATTTGCCTCTCCCCACGTTGTAGCAGCGGAGAGATTAACCGTCGGAGAAGATGGCTTTTGCGAATTTAGTTTTTATCCTGACCTCGCCCGACCCGTTTCCTGACTGGAATCCCAGCTTAGGCAGCTTTAAATGTTGAGCCAAAATTGTGCAATTTGAATTGCATTTGAAATTGGCTGTTCTGGGGGGGTCTGTTTTGCTTAAGAGGAGAAGGCAGCCCGGAGCACAATCGGAGTAATTCCTCTTTTGCAAGGAAATGGGAATTATACTTTCTCCAGACTCCTTGCACCCAAGGCTGGAGGACTAATCAGGTTAACCACACCAGCGGCCCATTTTCGGAACGAATCTCTGCTTAATTACTGGGACAAAAGAATATTTTAAGAAAAGAATCCTGCTCTGTAATTATAACTTGCGCAGAAGTGGGTTGGGAAGAGCTGGGAGATTCCTTTTAATCAGAATACTTCATTATCGGTCATAGGAAAGATGTAGGATTAACAGAGCCGAGTTTCTCTCGGCTGAAAAGACCTGGGATTTTTTTAGGATTTGCCTAAAAAAAAAAATGGGGGGGGGGAAGCAGTAAGGGCATGCTTTGATCCTCAGCCTTGCAAGGGCCGTGTTTTCTCCCGTTAACATGTAGTTCTCGGCTTACGGAAGCAAAAATGTCCATCGCTAAGTGAGCCAGGCCCGATTTTACGATCTTTATTGCCAGGGTTGTTAAGCGAATCAGGGCAGTTGTTAAGGGAATCAAGAGGTCATTGAGTGAAATGGGCTTCCTCTCTCCCCCCCCCCCCCACTGACTTGGCTGGTTGGGAAGGTCACCGATGACCATCACAGGACCACAGGAGGCTGCAGCCACCATAACTGCCATATAAAGGGGAGGCACAGAAAATCAGGAAGAGACCAAGTTGTGTCTCCCTTCCTCTTCCTTCTCCTCTTCCTCCTTCCCTTCCCCTTTCCTCTTTTTCCCCTTCCTCTTCTCGTCCTCCTTCCCTTCCCCTTCTTGTCCTCCTTCCCCTTCCCTTCTATGTTGAACTCAGACCTCATAATTCACAAAGTATTAATCAATCAATTGACCGTAGTCTCCTCACTGTCCACATTACGTAGAACGTGGGTTGATGTACTGGTAGCCACATATCATATCTTCGAATGTGATGATGCCAAAAAAACACCCCAAAAATTTACGATCAGACATCTAATGACCTTTGCAACGTCTCTGTGGTCACGCGATCAACATTGGCATCTCCGAATGGTCACTAAACAAATGGTTGTAAGTCAAGGATTATTCGTATGGGTAAAACCGCCAGTGTTTGGTCTTCGCAAGCTGTTTAACCTCCTGTTTTTGCGGGTTTTTGTTTCCTCTCTGATTCTTTTCAGCGTTTGGTTCCAGCAGCCCAAGTACCGTATTTGGCCAAGCCACCAACGCCAGCGGGACCCTCTTCGGCCAGGTAATTCTTCCAAACCAGCTGTCTTCCTTTCTGGGGGCAAAAACTGCACTGGGTCTGATCGAAAGAAAATACTGTAAAGTTTGCTTATAATTGAAATCAACAACCACTTCAGTATGAGCCAGCAGTGTATTGCTGCAGCCAAAAAGGCCAACGCAGTCCTAGAAATTTCACGACAACGAGAACAATTAGCCAGTGGAACAGCCTGCCTCCTGGAATTGTGGACGGAGATCTTTAGGAAGAGACTGGACAGACATTTGTCCAGAATGGTACAGGATCTCCTGCTTGAGCAGGGGGTTGGACTGGAAGACCTCCAAGGTCCCTTCCAAACTCTGTTATTCCATATTCTGTATCCAAGATCAAAATCAACCCATCAGTCTGGACTGGCAGAGAAGCACGTCTCTTTATCATCAGGTTCTTGGGGTGCAGGGGAGGTGATGGTCCTGCTCGGTGTTGGCCCCATTCTTTGGGACACTTTCTCCCCCCATTTCTTACCTGCTGTCTGGCAGATCAGAAAAAAGGACATGGGTTGTTTTTCTGAAAATTTGGACCTCCCATGGCCTGTGGCAAGGGCAGATGAAAAATGTAAAGGAGATAAAATCAATACTCTCTGTTGTTACGCTGCAAATCTGAACAATTTGGAATCGTCAGGAAAACCAGCTCTGGAGACAGTCAACAAGTTTTATATCTATTTTTGAACTATCAAGATTTCCTCCTAGGCACCCCCAGAGTTGCACAAATGCTGCTTCTCTGTTGCTGATTGTCGTTTCGACGGGCTTTCAAACATATAAATCCGCCTCCCCTTTCATTTTGTTTGAATGTCTGAATATCCTACACTCGAGATTGCAAACAGCAGGAGTTGGACAGTCGCTCGTCTGAAATGCTATAGGCTTTCCTGCTTGAGCCCCTAAGGGGTTGGACTAGAAGACCTCCAAGATCCCTTCCGGTTCTATTATTCTCTGACTTTTCATGCCAGAGTATCTAGCAAGGCTTTTTTTTTTTAATCGGACACGGTCGGTCTAAAATTCTTTGTTTGGTCTTTCACAGCCATCCTCTTCTGGCGGGGGTCCGTTTGGATCCGGCAGTGGTGGGAGAACGGGGGGCTTTTTCAGCGGCCTGGGCGGGAAACCGAGTCACGAGGCGGCCAACAAGAACCCCTTCGGTTTCACCAGCAGCAGTTTTGGCTCATCAGCCAGTCAAAGTAAGTACAACTGAGCGCTCGCCCATCCCAGCCTCCCAGTTGAATAGCAGTCTCTCTGCAAGCTGCAGATCTGCAGGGCAAACCTGCACGGCCAGTCCTCATTTAGTGACTGTTCAGAGTTACAACGGCACTGAAACAAGGGACTTATGACCGCTTTTCACACCATAGCAGCATTCCCACGGTCACCTGGTCGGAATTTGAACCCTTGGCAACGGATGGTCGTTTATGACGGTCGCAGCGTCCCCGGGTCACATGAATCCCTGCAGTTGTTAAGCTAGTCACACGGCTGTTAAGTGGAGTGCTACTTATGACCGCATCTGAGCCCACAATTTTGGTGGCTAAGCGAGACATTGGTTGAGCGAGTTTTGCCCCACTTTACGACCTTTCTTGTCACCGTCACTAAGCGAACCCCTGCAGTTGTTAAGTTCGTCACATGCTTGGTTTTTTTTTGGTTTTTTTTTTAAACCAACAAAACATAACACACATACACACACAGTGTATACTCCTCCCTTTTTTTTTAACAGCAATTTCGTAACAGTAATCTTCTATTATTTACATTTCCCCCCCTTATTCTTCTTTAGAATATTTGTCCTTGTTGTCCCGTTGTTTTTATTATACACACATTTCCCACTTTTGACCTTTCCACATTTATTTTCCTCTATTATTTCTAGTCTCCCACAAGTCATACCACTTGTTCCATATTCCTTTTCTTTTATCTCTTTTGTTAATTTGTCCATCTCTGCACAAGTCCAGGATTTTCTTTATCACTTCTTCCTCTGATGGTATATTCTCATTTTTCCAGAACTGTGCATATGCTATCCTTGCTGCCGTTGTTATATGTAGAATTAAGTACCTTATTTCTTTACTATATTTTCTGTTTGAAATACCCAGCAAAAAGATCTCTGGTTTCCAGTCTACGGGTTGGTCTATTATTTCTTCGATCCATCTTCTTATTTTAGTCCAGTATTTTTTCGCAACTGGGCACGTCACATGCTTGTTAAGCGCGTCTGTCTTCCTCCGTTAACTTGGCTTGTCAGAAGGTGATCCCGTCACCCCGGGGCGCTGCTCATCGTCATAAACACGAACCGGTTGGGTTTTGATCACGTGACCCTGGGGACGCTGCAAACAGTCACTAAATGAACGGTTGTAAGGCGAGGATTACCCGTAGTTTTACCCTGGCAAGAAAGGGAGAGAAACCTATTGTTTCACCCTCCTTTCCCCACCGCAGATACATCGACTCTTTTTGGAAACAGCGGCGCCAAAAGTTTTGGGTTTGGCACCGCTTCCTTTGGCGAGCAAAAGCAGATGGGCACCTTCAGCTCCAGTGGGGGAAGCGTCGCATCCCAGGGCTTTGGGTTCTCCAGCCCCACCAAAACAGGTATTGAATTTCTGCAGGATTCAACCTGGGCCGGTCAGAATTAAATTATTTAGGCTATTTATGATTAATTACGCACCCTCTGCTATTAGATCAGCACCACCTTCAAAATAGCCCCCTGTCTAATTTGGCGGTGGGCAGAGTTAGAGATAGCCCTCCACTTAATAACCACAGATGAGCCCCAAATTTTCTGTGGTCAAGTTGTCAAGGTGTGTTTCCCCCCCCCTCTTAACGACCATTCTTGAACCACTGCCCTTGTTAAGGTAGTTACACGGTCGTTAAGCGGATCCGACTTCCACCGTTGACCTTGCTTGTCAGAAGGCCCCAAGGGGATGACGTGACTCCGGGACGCTGCGACCGTCCTAAATACGAGTGTCCCAGTTTGGATCCCCTGACCGTGTGGGGATGCTGCCACGGTCCTAATGCGAAAAATGCTCCCTAAGTCGCTTCCTTCAGCCTGGGTAACTCCGAACAGTGTCACTAAACGAACGGTTGAAAGTCAAGGACTACGTATAATTTACGATATCCAGGACAAGCTACGGCTGCTTCAGCAAAGCCCACCAGATTCCCTTCCGTCCTCCCAGCGGCCTGCTTTTTTTTTATTTTGACCTCCCTTCTCTCTTTCTCCTCCTTTTATTTTTTATTTTTATTTTTCAGATAGTTGTGTTTGCAGCCAGGGGGGGTATCTGTTACATTGGCCTAGACTGAAATTTCACCCAGGGGTATTAAAAGCCTCCGTGGTCCAAGGAGAGCTGTGGCCTCGCCGGCTCTCGGACCGGCCTGTGGCTTGGGCAAAGGAAAATGAAAATCTGAAAGGCTCGGAGGAGATTTTGGGAGAGGACACGGATGGCAAACCTGCTGCGGCTCCTTACGTTCTCTCAGGAAAGCTTTTGCCTGACGGGAAAAGGAGAGTCGGCAGAGGTTACAATGAAAACAGAGGCGATTCTTGGTCCCGGTACTCCCCAACTTACAACAGTTCATTTAGTGACCAGTCAAAGTTACAGCGGCACTGGAAAAAGTCACTTACGGGCGTTTTTCACACTTCTTGCCCCATCCCACTCGATCTAGCAGAAGACGGTGCTGAGGAAGGGAGAAAAGGAAGGAAGGGAGGAAAGGGAAGGAAGGAAGGAAGGAAGGAAGGAAGGAGAAGGGAGGGAGCTATAGAAAAGGAAGGAAGGGGAGGGAGGGAGGGAGGGAGAAAGAAGGTGGGGGAGAAGCAAGGGAAAGAAAGGAAGGAAAAGAAAAAGGGGAGAGAAGGAAAGAAAGGAAGGAAGGAAGGAGATGGGAAGGAGAAAAGGAAGGAAGGGAGAAGGAGGGAAGGAAGGAAGGAGAAAAGGAAGGGAGAAGAGGGAGGGAAGGAAGGAAGGGAGAGAAGGAAGGAAGGAAGGAGAAAAGGAAGGGAGAAGGAAGGAAGGAGATGGGAAGGAGAAAAGGAAGGAAGGGAGAAGAGGGAGAAAAGGAAGGAAGGGAGAGAAGGAAGGAAGGAAGGAGATGGGAAGGAAGGGAGAAGGAAGGAAGGGAGAGAAGGAAGGAAGGAAGGAGATGGGAAGGAAAAAAGGAAGGAAGGAAAGAGAAAAGGAAGGGAGGGAGGAGAAGGGAGGGAGCTATAGAAAAGGAGGGAAGGGGAGGGAGGAAAGGAAGGAGATAATATGCTATAGGAAGAGAAGGAGAGGAAAGGGTGGGAGGGAGAAAGAAGGTGGGGGAGAGAAGCAAGGGAAAGAGAGAGGAAGGAAAAGAAAAAGGGGAGATGAAGGAAGGAAGGAAGGCAAATAAGAGAGAGGAAACGAGGAAGGGAAGAGGATCAAGGAAGAAACCCGCAGGGCCAACCCTCCCTCTTCTGGGCCCTGGAGAAACAAAGCCAGGCTCAGCAAGACTCCCCCCACAATCCCCCCCCCCTCCCAGCCTGACGGTCATCCTTCGCTGCTCCTTTCCGAAGAAGAGACTGGGCGGTCTCTGAGCAGAAGCCGCTGGCCTCAAGGGACCGGCCCATCTGCACGGCAGGCTGAAAGGAAAAATGAGGGTTTCCCGGGCAGGGCCGATGCTCCAGACTCACAAAAAGAGGCCGGGCTTCCAGAGGGTGGCATTTTGGGGGGGGGGGCCAGCCGGCCCCAGAGGAAGCCCCACTTGGCTACCGGTTGTTTCCCCCCTCAATTAGCAGGTCAGGCGGAGATCTCTGAGAGGCTTCCTCCTCCAGCCTCGCCGACATGGTTGCGTTTTCCCAGCGCGATCAGAATTGCTACCTTAGCAACTGCTCTCGCAGGCGGCGGCGGTGTTTTTGCTTTTCCCCCCCCCCTTCTCTTCGCTCCTTCGGGCTGCAAGCTGCAGGCCGCAGCGGCTTCTGCAGCCGCCCTGCCTCTCTCCTCGCATGCGGGCTCCCCCCTTCCTGCCCTCTTCCTCCTCCAGCCCATGTCCAAAGGCTTTCTGCTTCAGACCATGCCTGTTGAATGCCGGCCTCCCTTCGGCAGTAAGTGCGTGGCGGCGCAGGGTGTTTTGTGCCTGGGGCTCGGATGCCGGGGTTGGGGGTTTGTGCTGATGTGGGAAAAAGGGGGGAAGGCTTGCTTCTTGAGCCTCTGGAGTGCAGGGTGGGTACTGCAGGACCCTTCCCCTGGCCTGTCCCCCAGACCCAGCTCAGGCTTGTCTCTCTTGTCCCCGGGGTGCTAAGATTTCCCACGCTCCGGCCGAGAATTAAAAATGTATGTTGAGAGGAAGGCAGGCCTTTTGCTGCAGACCCAGCTGGTCCTCAACGGCTGAAATCCTGCGGGCAGCCCAGGTTTAGGGAATCGCCCTTCAATTTGGGGGTCAAAATGCTTTACCGGGAAGTTGGGGGCTGCTCGTGGTAGGAGCATGCTCCGGGCTGAGCTTCAGTGGAGTTGTTTGGGGTTGATGTTGATGGGGGGGTGGTGTTGATTGATGTGTATCTCTCTTTTTTTTGCCTCTGTTTTGCTCAGGTGGCTTCGGAGCTGCTCCAGTGTTCGGCAGCCCTCCCACTTTTGGGGGTTCCCCCGGGTTCGGAGGGGTGCCAGCATTCGGTTCAGCCCCAGCCTTTTCAAGTCCTCTGGGCTCGGCGGGAGGCAAAGTGTTCGGTGAAGGGACCGCGGCGGCCAACACGGGCGGATTCGGGTAAGCTGGCAAAAAGGCACTCCTGTGTTTCTAGACCTCATGATGTCCCTTCCATCCTTGCATGCATGCATCACTTCCCGTCATCCAGCTCCCTGCCTTGTTTTTCGGGAGGGAGGGAAAGAGGAAAGGAAGGAAGTAGAGAGGGGAGGGGAAAGAAGGAAGAATAGAAAGAAAAGAGGGAAGGAAATAGGGAGGGGAAGGGATGAATATCTAATCCTGATCCCTGTGGCATTCCTCTCTTCTTTTGGTCTACCGTGTTGGGCTACCAAGAAGGGGCTATGCACCAGCCCAGCCATGTCCTCTTTGTAGCCTCCTAACCCCACTCTTCTCTCTCTCCCTCCCTCCCCACTCAGCTTCGGCAGCACGGCCAGCACCGTCTCCTTCGGCACACTGGCGAGTCAGAACACCCCCACCTTCGGCTCCCTCTCTCAGCAGCCTACAGGTTTTGGCACACAGGGCAGCGGCTTCACTGGCTTTGGGTCCAGCGGAGGAGGTAGGAGAGGGAGGCTGGGAAGGGAAGGGACATGGTCCGTGGTCTTCTCTGGGAGAGTTAGTTGGCCAGGGAAGGGGGAAAAGGGGAGGGAGGGAAGGGAAGGGAAGGGAAGGGAAGGGAAGGGAAGGAAGGAAGGAAGGAAGGAAGGAAGGAAGGAAGGAAGGAAGGAAGGAAGGAAGGATGGAGAAAAAGGGGTTAAGAAGATGAGAAAGGGGGAGGGAAGGGAGGACAGAAAGGATGGAGGAAGGAAGGAGAAAAAGGGATGAAAGAAGATGAGAAAGGGGGAGGGAAGGGAGGAAAGAAAGGACGGAGGAAGGAAGGAAGGAAGGAGAAAAAGGGATGAAAGAAGATGAGGAAGGGAGGAAAGAAAGGAAGGAAGGAAGGAGAAAAAGGGATGAAAGAAGATGAGAAAGGGAGAGGGAAGGGAGGACAGAAAGGATGGAGGAAGGAAGGAAGGAGAAAAAGGGATGAAAGAAGATGAGAAAGGGAGAGGGAAGGGAGGACAGAAAGGACGAAGGAAGGAAGGAAGGAGAAAAAGGGATGAAAGAAGATGAGAAAGCGAGAGGGAAGGGAGGACAGAAAGGAGGGAGGAAGGAAGGAAGAAAAATGAGAAAGGGAAAAAGAAGAAAAGAAGTAAAGAATTTGAAAGAGGAGATATTAAATTAATGTTAAGGAGCTGACCGAGAAACCAGAAGTCGGTGAATTCTAGTGCCGCTTAGACGTGAAAACCGTCTGGGTGACTTTGGGCAAAACACCAGGAGGCGGTGAGTTCTAGTCCAGCCTTAGGAAGCATGGGGTGCTTCTCTTTCAGCCCAACCCACCTCACAGGGTTGTGGGGGGGGAAATAAGAGGGGGAAGGAGCATTAGGTCGGTTCACCGCCTCGACTTTCTTCTAAGATAATAAAAGTGGGATCAGATCAAATAATTTTTAGGGTTTCTTACGTGGAAAGAAAAGCGTTTTGAATCCTGCTTTGAAACCCTTTGTCTTTTTTTCTTTTTGTCAATGTTTGCAATTCCTTCTTTGTAACTAGTAATCCTTTCTTTTCTTTTTCTCCCTCTTTTTCTTTTTTTCCTCCCGTAGGATTTGTCTTCGGATCATCGAATGCGTAAGTCCAGATCTCTGCCTTATGCGCTTTCTAGCCGCTGCGTTCCATACGCGAAAGCCTTCTTCTGGGGCTAAAAGATATTAAAAACGCTAATCCCGGTTGAATTTTTTTTAATCAGCTGGAGGAGAGGCCGGCTTTGTTGGGCCTCTTATGTCTCCTTGTAAGAGCATTAATGGAAAAGCCGAGGATCTGGCGGGTGATTCTCCGCCTGGAGGGGATCCAGCCGCGGAAATCCGCTGTTCTCTCCCCATCCCCGGCTGCTTGTCTATCAATCGAGACGGTAGTTTAGCGACCGAAACTTTCAGCTCCACTGTGGTCGTAAGTCGAGGTCCCAAACAGAGCCGGTTCAGTCTCAAATCAAACCAACTTTGATTCAATTTCTCGTAATTATTATTATTATTTTTTTCCTCCTTTTAGATCCCCCTCGGGATTCAGCGGCTGGAGAAGCTGAACAGACGACGGCTCTTTCGCTGTTCTGGGACTCTTCTTTTTTTAAATGTCGCTTCCGCCGACTTTTTATACCAAACCACAAAAAGAGGGAGGGGGGGGGAAAGCCTCGTGAAATTGCCTATTTTTTTTCTTCTGTTGTTGTTGTTGTTAACGGAAACGTTGCTTGGCCTCTCTAAATAAAGCTATTTTATCTGCTGGTCTTTGAATTCCGCCTTGGCAAAACTCAAAGCCCAGAGAGGTGTTTTGTGGGTTGTTTTGTTTTGTTTTCGACAGGGATCCATTGGGTTCCTTTTGACAGGATCTGTTAGAGACCTGCTTGTCCTCAGGTTGTGACCTTGTCTAACTTGGGACAGCTTGTAAGGCAAGTTGTTCGGCGGACCGATGCGTTTTTATTGCCTTTTTGGGTCGTTAAGCGAATGCCACGGACATTAAGTAAACCGCGGTTCGGCACAGACAAAGTTTTCTCCGAAACTGGAAGTAAATGCTTGGGGGGGGGGGGTTTGCGAACCCGTCATAAAACACAGTCAAATGACTGCAAAACACTGTAAATATGACTCAGTTATCAAATGTATGAAAGGCAGTCGCGTGACTGCAGCGATGGGGGGGGGGGGACGACCATGGGGACTTCATATCCATCACATAGGTACCCCCCACCACCCCCAGGCAGCTCCGTTGGGACTTTGAAAACGGCCACTAAGCCAGCAGCCATAAGGCCAGGATTTGTTTCTCAATCTTGGCCACTTTAAAGGCATCTGGACTTCATCTCCCAGAATTCCCCAGCCAGCCTGGGTCGAAGCTGCCAAGGTTGAGAAACACACTGGTTTACTATAACAGCCAATCATAGTTGTAAAGTGACATTTTCAGTAAAGCTGGATTCCTGGTGACTTTAGGGATCATCTAAATCAGGGGTAGTCAACCTTGGCTCTTTTATGACTCGTGGACTTCAACTCCCAGAATTCCTGAGCCAGCTACCCCTGATCTAAATGGTTCTCTTTGCATCGTCCCAAAATGTTCGCCCCCTTCCTTGTCAGCTTCCCAGTCTGGCTACAATGCTGAGATCTCCTTGTGGTGCCCCATCCACCTCCAAACCAGCTTATCTTAAAAATACATAATAATAAATCAGCCAAGGTTGCCCAGATATAACAATCTGTTGTCGCTTCCTGGGCCTGAATCACAGCCACAATTAGTCAAAAAGAAAAAGAAAAATAGTTGGAAATCCTAATCCGTACTTTGAACGATTTTACAACACACCAGAAACTTCCTTTGAGAGGAAGGCTGGTACAGTGGTGGGATTCAGCCAGTTTGCACCACTTGGGCAGAACCGGTAGCTAATTTTTTTGTTGCCCAGGCCCAGAACGGACTTCCGGAAGCGGCATCCACGCAGAGAACCGGTGGTTCACCTATTTGAATCCCACCACTGGGCTGGTATATTATCAGAGAATTGGGAATGAAGGACAGTGAGAAGGAAGGATTCTGATAATATGCTTTGGGAAGGAAAGAAAAGTTCAGCATCCGGAAGATAGATTTCTCCGATCTTCAAAACCATGAGGACTAGAAGCCTTTTTTTTGAAAAGATGCTCACAGGTTTCCTTTTGTGGCAAAAAGGACAAGATGACGGATTCCTTTTCCTAAAAATAGCAACCTGGAGAAAGGATACCTCGCAGGCCCACATGAAAACCAAGACCTGAGCCGAAGCCCACATAACTGACAACGTCTGACGTTTCCTGCCTCGGTCTTGCCATTCCTGTATTTAAGGCAGCTATTCTCTTAACGGGGATTTTTTTTTTCTTCCCCTTTTCATTTTAGTTCATCGCGGAAGACAGCTGTGGCAGCTGGCCTTTTATCTTGCTAATGGCATCTATAAAGAATCTTCTGCACGTGGGCTATTTCAGTCCTTCTTAACCTTCGGGATCTTAAGCCCCCTAATCGGTTTTCGAGGACCCTCTGAGATGGGAGCAAAAAAAAAAAATCACTTTTTCTAGCAGGGATTGCATCGTGTGGAGTGGAAGAGAAAAGGGGAGGAGGAGGGGGAGGATAATTGTGGGGTCCTTGGTGCTCTTTGAGCTTGATTATTTTCTTGCAGACGTTTCATGACCCAACTAGAGAACATCATCAGTGTTGGAAGGCAGTAGGGTTAGTCTCTCCCTTCTAGCACTGATGGTGAAGCATCTGCAGGAAAGCCACCAAGCCTAGAGAGCGTTGAGGACCCCCACAGTTCAACCATGAGCTACAGATGACTCCTTTCTTGTGAATATTGGCTGTGAGGTCTTAATTTCGAGCAGAGTTCCTCCTAACTATCTCCCTACATTTTTCCTTCTTCCTCCTCTCCAACAAGATCTTAGAATCGTCCCTTTCCCACCTGAACATCAACATACTTGAAGGCGTGGGATCCGAAGTTGCCTATTTTAACACACAACCGCATCGGCGGCTTTGTGGCTGAGCCCGGCGTCCGTTTTGTCAGTCGCTCCCAATACAGAAGCTGAAAGAGGCATTCCAGTTTGGCAGCTGGTCCCTCGTTGAGCTGGCCGGGATCCAGTTATCGGCAGAAAGTTAATCTGAGCTATAGATCCCTTTGCCCCTCCTGCTAGTATCTCTGGTATGCGAGATCAAATGGGCTTTGTCCAACGGAAGAGAATAAGTTCATTTCTTTTAATTTGCGAGCCTTCTCTGGCCAGCTGTCTCCTACAACAATTCCAGGCAGCTCACAACCATCCATAAAACATAGTTATGAATACAGATGGTCCTTGAGTTACGACTGCATTTGGGATCAGCAAAAACATCTTCAAAGAAAAACAAGAAAGTCCAGTTGCTCCCAAAAAAGCATATTTGGGACAACCATGACCTGGATGGCCGAGAACCTCCATAGACACCTTCCATCTGTGGGTTGATGAAACAACGTCAGTCCTGTTCCATTTCTTGACCTCAATTTGTGTTGGTCAGAAGCTGCCCTCAAACTTCAGATGGAGAAGAATCCACCTNAAGGAAGGAAGGAGAAAAAGGGATGAAAGAAGATGAGAAAGGGAGAGGGAAGGGAGGACAGAAAGGACAGGAAGGAAGGAAGGAAGGAGAAAAAGGGATGAAAGAAGATGAGAAAGGGAGAGGGAAGGGAGGAAAGAAAGGAGGAAGGAAGGAAGCAAAAGGAGAAAGGGAAAAGGAAGAAAAGAAGTAAAGAATTTGAAAGAGGAGGTATTAAATTAATGTTAAGGAGCTGACCGAGAAACCAGAAGTCGGTGAATTCTAGTGCCGCTTAGACGTGAAAACCGTCTGGGTGACTTTGGGCAAAACACCAGGAGGCGGTGAGTTCTAGTCCAGCCTTAGGCATGGGCTGCTTCTCTTTCAGCCCAACCCACCTCACAGGGTTGTGGGGGGGAAATAAGAGAGGGAGAAGGAGCATTAGGTCGGTTCACCGCCTCGAGTTTCTTCTAAGATAATAAAGGTGGGATCAAATCAAATAAATTAGGGTTTCTTATGTGGAAAGAAAAGCGTTTTGAATCCTGCTTTGAAACCCTTTGTCTTTTTTTCTTTTTTTCTTTTTGTCAATGTTTGCAATTCCTTCTTTGTAACTAGTAATCCTTTCTTTTCCTTTTCTCCCTCTTTTTCTTTTTTTTTCCTCCCGTAGGATTTGTCTTCGGATCATCGAATGCGTAAGTCCAGATCTCTGCCTTATGCGCTTTCTAGCCGCTGCGTTCCATACGCGAAAGCCTTCTTCTGGGGCTAAAAGATATTAAAAACGCTAATCCCGGTTGAATTTTTTTAATCAGCTGGAGGAGAGGCCGGCTTTGTTGGGCCTCTTATGTCTCCTTGTAAGAGCATTAATGGAAAAGCCGAGGATCTGGCGGGTGATTCTCCGCCTGGAGTGGATCCAGCCGTGGAAATCCGCTGTTCTCTCCCCATCCCCGGCTGCTTGTCTATCAATCGAGACGGTAGTTTAGCGACCGAAACTTTCAGCTCCACTGTGGTCGTAAGTCGAGGTCCCAAACAGAGCCGGTTCAGTCTCAAATCAAACCAACTTTGATTCAATTTCTCGTAATTATTATTATTATTTTTTTCCTCCTTTTTAGATCCCCCTCGGGATTCAGCGGCTGGAGAAGCTGAACAGACAACAACGGCTCTTTCGCTGTTCTGGGACTCTTCTTTTTTTAAATGTCGCTTCCGCCGACTTTTTATACCAAACCACAAAAAGAGGGAGGGGGGGGAAAGCCTCGTGAAATTGCCTATTTTTTTTCTTCTTCTGTTGTTGTTGTTGTTAACGGAAACGTTGCTTGGCTTCTCTAAATAAAGCTATTTTATCTGCTGGTCTTTGAATTCCGCCTTGGCAAAACTCAAAGCCCAGAGAGGTGTTTTGTGGGTTGTTTTGTTTTGTTTTCGACAGGGATCCATTGGGTTCCTTTTGACAGGATCTGTTAGAGACCTGCTTGTCCTCAGGTTGTGACCTTGTCTAACTTGGGACAGCTTGTAAGGCAAGTTGTTCGGCGGACCGATGCGTTTTTATTGCCTTTTTGGGTCGTTAAGCGAATGCCACAGACATTAAGTAAACCGCGGTTCGGCACAGACAAAGTTTTCTCCGAAACTGGAAGTAAATGCTTGGGGGGGGGGGGTTTGCGAACCCGTCATAAAACACAGTCAAATGACTGCAAAACACTGTAAATATGACTCAGTTACCAAATGTATGAAAGGCAGTTGCGTGACTGCAGCGATGGGGGGGGGGACGACCATGGGGACTTCATATCCATCACATAGGTACCCCCCACCACCCCCAGGCAGCTCCGTTGGGACTTTGAAAACGGCCACTAAGCCAGCAGCCATAAGGCCAGGACTTGTTTCTCAATCTTGGCCACTTTAAAGGCATCTGGACTTCATCTCCCAGAATTCCCCGGCCAGCCTGGGTCGAAGCTGCCAAGGTTGAGAAACACACTGGTTTACTATAACAGCCAATCATAGTTGTAAAGTGACATTTTCAGTAAAGCTGGATTCCTGGTGACTTTAGGGATCATCTAAATCAGGGGTAGTCAACCTTGGCTCTTTTATGACTCGTGGACTTCAACTCCCAGAATTCCTGAGCCAGCTACCCCTGATCTAAATGGTTCTCTTTGCATCGTCCCAAAATGTTCGCCCCCTTCCTTGTCAGCTTCCCAGTCTGGCTACGATGCTGAGATCTCCTTGTGGTGCCCCATCCACCTCCAAACCAGCTTAGCTTAAAAATAAATAAATAATAAGTCAGCCAAGGTTGCCCAGATATAACAATCTGTTGTCTCTTCCTGGGCCTGAATCACAGCCACAATTAGTCAAAAAGAAAAAGAAAAATAGTTGGAAATCCTAATCCGTACTTTGAACGATTTTACAACACACCAGAAACTTCCTTTGAGAGGAAGGCTGGTACAGTGGTGGGATTCAGCCAGTTTGCACCACTTGGGCAGAACCGGTAGCTAATTTTTTTGTTGCCCAGGCCCAGAATGGACTTCCGGAAGCGGCCATCCACGCAGAGAACCGGTGGTTCACCTATTTGAATCCCACCACTGGGCTGGTATATTATCAGAGAATTGGGAATGAAGGACAGTGAGAAGGAAGGATTCTGATAATATCCTTTGGGGAGGAAGGAAGGAAAAGTTCAGCATCCGGAAGATAGATTTCTCCGATCTTCAAAACCATGAGGACTAGAAGCCTTTTTTGAAAAGATGCTCACAGGTTTCCTTTTTGTGGCAAAAAGGACAAGATGACGGATTCTTTTTCCTAAAAATAGCAACCTGGAGAAAGGATACCTCGCAGGCCCACATGAAAACCAAGACCTGAGCCCAAGCCCACTTAACTGACAACGTCTGACGTTTCCTGCCTCGGTCTTGCCATTCCTATACTGTATTTAAGGCAGCTATTCTCTTAACGGGGATTTTTTTTTCTCCCCTTTTCATTTTAGTTCATCGCGGAAGACAGCTGTGGCAGCTGGCCTTTTATCTTGCTAATGGCATCTATAAAGAATCTTCTGCACGTGGGCTATTTCAGTCCTTCTTAACCTTCGGGATCTTAAGCCCCCTAATCGGTTTTCGAGGACCCTCTGAGATGGAAGCAAAAAAAAAATCACTTTTTCTAGCAGGGATTGCATCGTGTGGAGTGGAAGAGAAAAGGGGAGGAGGAGGGGGAGGATAGTAGTGGGGTCCTTGGTGCTCTTTGAGCTTGATTATTTTCTTGCAGACGTTTCATGACCCAACTAGGGAACATCATCAGTGTTGGAAGGCAGTAGGGTTAGTCTCTCCCTTCTAGCACTGATGGTGAAGCATCTGCAGGAAAGCCACCAAGCCTAGAGAGCGTTGAGGACCCCCACAGTTCAACCATGAGCTACAGATGACTCCTTTCTTGTGAATATTGGCTGTGAGGTCTTAATTTCGGGCAGAGTTCCTCCTAACTATCTCCCTACATTTTTCCTTCTTCCTCCTCTCCAACAAGATCTTAGAATTGTCCCTTTCCCACCTGAAGATCAACACACTGAAGGCGTGGGATCCGAAGTTGCCTATTTTAACACACAACCGCATCGGCGGCTTTGTGGCTGAGCCCGGCGTCCGTTTTGTCAGTCGCTCCCAATACAGAAGCTGAAAGAGGCATTCCAGTTTGGCAGCTGGTCCCTCGTTGAGCTGGCCGGGATCCAGTTATCGGCAGAAAGTTAATCTGAGCTATAGATCCCTTTGCCCCTCCTGCTAGTATCTCTGGTATGCGAGATCAAATGGGCTTTGTCCAACGGAAGAGAATAAGTTCATTTCTTTTAATTTGCGAGCCTTCTCTGGCCAGCTGTCTCCTACAACAATTCTAGGCAGCTCACAACCATCCATAAAACATAGTTATGAATACAGATGGTCCTTGAGTTACGACTGCATTTGGGATCAGCAAAAACGTCTTCAAAGAAAAACAAGAAAGTCCAG
The DNA here is from genome assembly GCF_001527695.2 of Protobothrops mucrosquamatus. Taxonomy (NCBI): domain Eukaryota; kingdom Metazoa; phylum Chordata; class Lepidosauria; order Squamata; family Viperidae; genus Protobothrops; species Protobothrops mucrosquamatus. Next base: position 87,754 of record NW_015388649.1, on the reverse strand, counting down.
TTGCTCCCAAAAAAGCATATTTGGGACAACCATGACCTGGATGGCCGAGAACCTCCATAGACACCTTCCATCTGTGGGTTGATGAAACAACGTCAGTCCTGTTCCATTTCTTGACCTCAATTTGTGTTGGTCAGAAGCTGCCCTCAAACTTCAGATGGAGAAGAATCCACCTGAGGTCCACTTGCATGGCTTCTGTCCCTAGGAACGAGACTTTAACAGAAGATGGCAGCCCTGTTCTCCAAAGTTGGTCTGCCAAGCTTGAGATGTTATTGCTGTAGACCTTGAAAAACGTTGACAGGTTGAATCATTGTGCTTCAACCAAAACATGATTTGACTTCTGCTGATTTTTAGGGCAGCCAGCCACCATGGAAACCACAGCTTGTTAGTGGCTTGCTGGTTGAAGTGTACCTAAAGGAAATCAACCCTGATTGTTCTTTGGAAGGACAGATCCTGAAGCCAAAGCTGAAATATTTTGACCACCAAAGGAGAAGAGCGGACTCACTGGAGAAGACGCTGATGTTGGGAAAGGGAAGGCAAGAGGGGAAGGAGATGGCAGAGGAGGAGATGGTTAGATAGGGTCATCAACGCAACGAGCGTGGATTTGGGCAAACTCCAGGAGACAGTGGAGGACAGGGAGGCCTGGCACGCTGTGGTCCATGGGGTCACAAAGAGTTGGACACAACTGAGTGACTGGACAACAACCTCAAGCATTAGCTTTATTTGAAGGTCTTAATTCCTGAAGCATGGATTGAAGTCGGTTCTTCCTAAGATTAAGAACCAAGCAAAAGGATTCACAAGGAACCAGACCCAACTTAACAGCTGAACAACAAAGCTGCAAGTGTGTCTAGGACCTGATGCCCAAACAAAATGGCATCTTGACTTTCAGACCCTTTGAGTGCTTCTCACTGACCCACAAAGATGGAAGGAGGACCAGAGGATAAAGCAGAAGGAAACAACACAAGCATTTGTCAACTACCTTCTCTTGGTCTATTTGGATCCTTTGTCCTAGTTTTTGATCCTTCCATCCGGGGTTCACTGAACTGTAACATCCCAGAGGAGCCGGTGTTATCTGGCAGTTGTCAACAGCGGCTGAGACGGGGGGGGGGTTGTGTGATGAAACCCCGGCCACCGACGTCTTGTGTGGGCCTTCGTCATGGTGTCATAAATAGACCTGTGCTCTAGCCAAGATGGTTGACCTTCCAAATGCCATGCATTGTTGGCTGAGCCTTGCAACAGGTTTCAGCTGCAGAGAAGATCCCGGTCCTCCGTCCAAATATCTCCAAGCTGAGCTCTTACAGGTGCAACATAGATAGATGTTGGCCTAAAGCCTTAATCAAGCCACGTACTATCTAGACATCTTTTTCTGGGATGTCCCCTGGAACATCAAATGATGTTGACTTGAGTTGAACGTGAAAGGGGCCAGCGTTGGTTTAGTGACCATGTGAAGTTACAACGGCACTGAAAAAAAGTGACTTACGACCGTTTTTCACCCATACAACCATGGGTCACGTGTTCAAATTTCAGCATATACTTAACGATGGTTGCAGTTCCTGGGCTCCTGTGATCCCCTTTTGCGATAAGCAAAGTCAACGGGGAAGCAGATTTACCGTACAAAAGTGTTGCTAACTTTACAACTGCCGGGATTCGCTTAGCAACTGTAGTGAAAATGGTCATAAAATGAGGCAAAACTCACTTAACAAATGTCTCAGCCGCAGAGGTTGGGCTCAATTGTCATAAGTTGAGAACTAGCGGTATTTGATATTTTTTTTTTCCCACTTCCACGTCTCCCTCTCTCCCTCCTTGTTTTTTGGCTTTTCATAAGAACCAAAAGCCCAAATAAATTCACGTCAGTCCATTTCTCTTTTGGGGAAAAAAACCCGCTGCTTTATTTCTTTTCTTTTTTTTTCATGTTAAACATTCCTCTCTTTTTTAAAAATTTCCCTAAAAGCAGAAGTGTTCCTTTTTCACCTTGACCTCTTTATTAATAATAATTATTATTATTTCGACACCTCTTTTTAAGTGCCCATTCCTGGTACTTAAAAAAACACACACACACAGAGTAAATTCACAGTATTTTTGCAAAAAAAAAAAAAAAAAAGACAGTTCTTATTGCTGAATGAAAATCCAGGCAGAAGGTTGATTGTGGAGGTGGTTAGGGCCGGTCCCGTCCTTCCTCAACAGCTTTTCTTTCCTCCTGAGGAAATAGCTCTCCCTTTTCCATAACCTCCACCTGAATTCTTTGGCCCTTCCCTTTTTGCGTGTGTGTGTGTGAACTGGTACCTAGGGTATGCTCAACCCCAAATCAGAAACTATTCACAGTGATAACAGTGAGAAAGCAAAGCATTTTGGATCACTCTTGCCCAGGAGAAAAAACAAGGTTGAACCTTATCTACCAGGGTTCCTCAAATGTGGCAACTTCACAATGTGTGGACTTCCACTCCCAGAATTCCCCATCCTGCCTGTTTTAAGAGGTGGGGGGGAGGCCCATCAGACCAAGCCAACCATTTGTAATTTTCAGGAAGAGAATGATCAGCCTCTGTTTCCTGAACTTTGCACTCCCCTGGAGAAGCTGGAGAAGGCAACTGTTTGGATTCTGTAGTGTTCTGAAGAACCACCATTTTTTAGGAAGGAAACCATGGTGAGAAACACCTCCATCGTTTCCCTGCAGCTCCCATCAGGCTGACCGGCTTTGGCTGATGACAACTGGAGTCTCCCAGGAGGAACACCTCAGATGTCCTACTGCTGGTCTTTAGTGGTGGCCATCACCAACACTGTACATCAGACCCTTACAAGAAGATTTGGTTGGGTGTTGAAACTCCTTACATGAAACCAGCTATGAGCAAGACAGACCGAGCTTGGAAGAATAAACGTAGGAGTATTCAGTGCATCTAAAGTAGACAGAAGTTCCTAAACAAGCACAGAAGTGGTCTTCAAGTATCTAAACTAGGATCCAAGGATGGAGAAGACAACGATTCGGAATTGTTTCAGAAGACAGGACAAGACGTTGTGAGAGTTTAAGTCACAACGGAGGTGTTTGGGGCTGGACATCAGCAGGTAAGCCCTACCAGGAGATGTTCACTAATGGAACAGAGGTCTCAAGAACCGGAAAACCAGATCCTCCAAGATCCCTCCCGAGCTTGATCTTCAAATTTAGAGTTGGAAACGGGGAGAAAATGGAAGAACAGAGATGCACTGGACTTTTTAAACGGAGTTGTGGCAACTTGGCACAGCCTCACGTGCAGTGATCTTTAAACTATGGGGTCCTTGGTGCTTTCTAAACTGGGTGGTTTTCTTGCAGACGTTTCATGACCCAACTAGGTAACATCCTCCGTGCTAGTGAGTGTGGCTTGCTTCCTGTTTATATGCAGTAACTCTGACCTGGGTTGTTTTCTTGCAGACGTTTCATCACCAAATAAAGTAATATTATCAGTGCTAGATGGTCTTTAAACTTCCCTGGTGTCTTTACCAAGAAAAGGGTCATTTCTGGCTGCTACAATATTGTCTACAATATTTGTGCAGAAACAGCATGGCCAGCTGAATTGCCTTTTTTTTTTTTCCTTTAAAGAAGGCACCTACCCTATCTTACTCTTTTTTAAAAAAATAAATAGAAAACCCGTTCCCTCCTTCTCTTGGAAACCTAAAACAGAATTCAGTTGCTGTGGCTAGGCTGTTCTTTCAGAATCAACTTTCTAGAACAGGAAAGGTGGATTTGGGGGGCAGGGACGAGCTAAGAGTCATGCTCAGCCCAGCTTTCTTATCTAGCTAGAGATATTTACTTGCCCCCAAAGTGGACCTTCTCAAAATCCCAAGGAAAACTGAACAAGAATCCAAGCTGAAATTGATGTTTCTGCTTTATACTAATTTTTTTTGTACGCTAGCTTCTCTCCCTGTCCTCTTTTCCTCGCCAAAGGAAAATATTCTGTATATTTCTGTATTTGAAGGTTTGCATTGATCATTACCCTACTTTCTACTTGGGCACTATGAGCGGTAAACTATCTTTTAATCTTTCTGCGTCCTGGATCTTCGTTCTCCTAACCAACGTATCGTGGAGAGGTTTTCCACGTTGATTCCCTCCCCTTATTTTTCTTTCTTTTTCCCTTTTTCCAATAAAAAAATAGGGCTCTTTTGCTCTGTGCAAATCCAAAGAGAAGATCTTGGCTGTGCTTGACATGAAGCTGTAAAACGGGGGAATTTCTAAACAGGAATCTATTAATTAAGGAGGAAGAGGTTCCCCTTAATCAAAATGGAAGTGTCAGCGCGAAGCTGTAAAACGGGGGAATTTCTAAACAGGAATCTTTTAATTAAAGAGGAAGAAGCCCTCCTTAAAGAAAACGAAAGTGTCAATGTGGTTTTTAGAAAAAAAAAATCAGAGAAAAAATAAATAGGAAAAGATCACCAAAACTACTGGAATCGAACCAGCGTTCGAATTGTCAGCATTCATAGGACACACTAAATCAACAACGAGATGAGCGAGTGTAGAAAGGACCTGGATTTCTGCAGCAGGCAGAAATTCAAAAGATGCAGTTTAGGATGAAATGAGCTCAAACCAGTGTTGTTCCAGCCTGTTTTCAATTCCAGAACAGAAAGAGAAATTGGGGGGGGGGGGGAGGAGGTGTCCTCTCGGACAATTCCTGTCGCCCTTACAGTAAAGCTTCCGCCACACACATTAAAAACAAAAAGAGAACACAATTGCGTGCTATTTTTTCCCTTTCTTTCCCCCGCCAGGCTCATAGGGACCCGAATGCAGATTAAGGCAAAATGTTTGGCAACGCAAAGCAAACGTCTACCTAAGGCCACACAACTTGGCTTTTAGAAAAAAAAACACAAAAATGGAACAGGCAGCACTCTCAACCCATCATCCATGCCCTCGTCCACGGAAATCCACACTCCGCGTTTTTTGCACCACTAACTCAGGTGCATTCATTCACCCTTCCTTCCTTCCTTCCTTCCTTCCTTCCTTCCTTCCTTCCTCCTTCCCTCCCTCCCTCCTTTTCTCTTTTTCTTTCTTCCTTCTCTCCCTCCCTCCCTTCCGTTCCCTCCTTCCTTCTCCCCTCCTTTTCTCTTTTTTTTTCCTTTCTTCCTTCTTTCCTTCCTTCTAACTGATGCCCCCCACCCCTCTTTTCTCCCCCTCCTCCCAATAAAATCCCCTTTTCTTTATCTGTAAGCGGTCAGAGTTAAGTCCACCAGACAGAACATCAGATCACCACCAAAGGGAGGAAAAAGCGAATTTTTAAAAGTAGAGCGGGCATTGGGAATTAGACAGCCCGTGCCCCTCCTCCCCACACACACACACACACCAGGCTTGAAGGGAGTCCTTGAGTTGAGTTTGGCAAGCACAGTGAGATCCGTTCTGATGGGACAAGGCAGAATGGCTGCATTTTGTTTTTTTCTGATAAATGAGTTTAAAAGTGCACCTCTGTTTTTGCTGATTTTTTTTTCTCTCTCTCTTAAATACGAAGTGTTTCTCTCTTTGTTTTCGTTCCTCTGTCCCACCCCGTTTTGCCCATTACCGATGCTTTGGGGGTATCACCACGAGGGGGCGCCCGTCTACGGGCCTCCACATGAGGACCTGGGCATCGTTGGCGTTGGGTTTCACAAGGGCACTAGGTGGTATTGGCTCGTTCTTGCTCAGGATCTGGGGCTGTTCCTGAGCAGAGGGTTCCCTCAGCCTGGCCCGGCGCCCGAGAGGTTTGCTGGGCTCCACATCGATGGCCAGTTTCATCCGCCACTTGATAGTCTGCAGGATGACCATCTCGTTGGTGGTGGTGTTGGTAGCCACCAGCCATGTCGTGAAGCTCTGGTCCCGGTGGATGCACGTCAGCTTGGGCACGTTGCTGTCACTCACGGGGACAGCCCAGGTAACGCTGGGGTAGAAGTTGTCATTCATGCTGATGGTGAACTTGGCTTCTTTCTTGGTAGGACCTACGATGGTGCACGTCTCCGTGGTATTCCCGTACCAGGGGTAGTTGACGCCATCGGAGTCACTGATGGCTTGAATCTTGCCCTCGAGGAGATCCGGAAGTTCCCAGCTTGACCTGGGTGGAAATATGAGAAAGAAGGACCAGTATGAAGAAGGCAGAAGAAGACAACTAAACTGGGTTAAAGAAGACAGCATGAAGAAGACAAGAAGAAGACAGCTAAACTGGGTTAAAGAAGACCAGCATGAAGAAGACAGAAGAAGACAGCTAAACTGGGTTAAAGAAGACCAGCATGAAGAAGACAGCTAAACCTGGTTAAAAAAGACCAGAATGAAGAAGACAGAGGAAGACAACTAAACTGGACCCAACAGACCTTCGTTCCTGGAAACGAAACACAAGGTACACATTTTTTATCATTCTCCACAGATAGTCCTCCACTTGCCATCATTTTTAACAGCACTGCAAAAAGGACTTTTTTTTCCACACTTATGCCATTGCAGCCTCCCTGTGGTCATGGGTTCAAGATTCCGACGCTTGGAAACTGACTCCTATTTATGGCGGTCGCAGTGTCCCTGGGTCACGGGATCCTCTTTTATGACCTTCTGACAAGCAAAGTCAACGGGGGAAGTCAGGTTCACTTAACAACCTTATTGCTAGCTTAACAACTGCAGTGATTCCCTTAACAACTGTGGCAGGAGAGGCCACCAAATGGGGGAAAACTCATTTGACTGACTCGCTTCGCGGCAGAAATGTTGGGCTCAATTGTGGCCGTACGTGGAGGGCTACCCCTGCTACAACTTGCTTCGAAGGACAAAGTCTTTGAAACTGAAGATGAGTGAGGGCTACCTTGATCAGTGTTTCTCAACCGTGGCAACTTTAAGACACACGGACTTCAACGCCCAGAATCCTCAGCCAGCAGTGGAGAATTCTGGGAGTTGAAGTCTACCCGTCTTAGATGAGGAACACTGATCTTGACTAACACTCATTGGCTAATGTCAGACGCTGTCCTAAGCGTATAGTTTATGTAGCTTTGCCTTGAGTGGACGGAGCAAAACCAGCAATTGTGGTTTATTCAGCAAACTACAGTCAAACAAACCATAGCCTGCGGTGACTGAGAGACTAATCTTCTCAGCCTCCCTAATCTTCTTTGACAGCCATCCAAATGGGTGGCGGAAAGCCAAGGGATGCGTCTTACAAAGGAGCCATTCTTTGTTCGTCATCACAACCTCAAAAATAGCTTCCTAGATGACTAAACACCAGACTTCCATTTATTTTAAAGGACAATGGTTTGCAAAAGCTTTACCACATACATGCCCCTGGTTGCAAGTGACAATTGAGACTGGACTGAAAAAGTAATGTATTGGGAGCCCGCCCTGCCCCGTCCCCAGTCTGGACCCCCATTTTACATTTACATTTTCAACTCACAACACAATCGGGACCAGGAAGTTTGCAACTGCCCTCATAGTTTGCTGGCAAGGTGGGGTGGGGAAAAAACTCAAAAACCTCAAGAAAAGGCTTTGCAAATTCGGAAACTCGCCTAGTTTTGCACCTCTGGAACCAAACTAAGTTTGAAATTGAGGTTCTCTTCCTGTTTCGCTTCCTGCCTGCGATCTGTGGAGATCTCTTTTTAGATTCGTAGCAGGGCAGAGATGCCGCCCAGTTTCCTGCAAAGCGCCAACCGATCCCACGGCTCACCGTCTTTCAGTTCAGCATTTATCTATTTATTTATCTAACCTGCTTGGCAAAGCCAGCCCCACCCCATGTTTGGAAAATCATGGTTTACTGCAGCTTCGCTGGCTTGTCAATCCAACCAATCGGCTGAGCTTTATTGAATAAGCATTGTTTAATCAAAGCATGAAATTATATATATATAAAAAACAGGTTAGAGATAGATTGTAGAAAAATCTATCGATGCAGTCGCTAGGAATCAAAAAATGAATCTGATGGCATATATAATCCATCAGCCAAACCGGGATATGATGCAATAGGAACACCAAAGCACTGTTGAATCGTTATTTTTTAGAAGAGTTAAATAAAAAAACCAAATGTACACATTATATGCACACACATTATGTTTTATAAAACACATAAACTATACACACACAATAGACAACCCGTGACTTGTTGAGTCATCATTTCAGAATTATTTCCTTATCTAAACAGAGAAACAGAATAATTATGACTGGGCATTAAAAAAATAAAACGGACATGGGAGCAATTTCTGACTTCCCACCGTCTTCCCCATTGACTTCCTTTGTAGGATGCTGGCAGGGAGCAACCTGTACATTGCTTTGAAAATCGCTTTGCTGTGATGCATCGTTTTGCCCAGCTGAAGGTTACAAACAAGTAAACACACTTCAAGAAGGATAGGTGTGTGTGTGTGTGTGTGTGTGTGTGTGTGAGAGAGAGAGAGAGAGAGAGAGAGAGAGAGAGATGGATGAATAGATGGATGGATGGATGGATAGAGATAGATACTGTTCATGTTTGTGTCTGTGTGTATGTATGTGTGTGTCAAAAAAAGAGGGTTTATTTCCAAGGCAGAAGCTTTCGTGACCTACCGCAAGCAACCTGCTAAATAAATAAAAGAAATGCCGAATGAATAAGTAACTACTCTGTGCATCTGAGGTGCGGCTCGCGAAAGCTGATGCCTTTTGGTCCAACGTCTTAGTTCAGGGAAGGTGCGGTGATCAACCTAACCAGCCTTCTTCCTCCTCCTCCTCCTCCTCCTCCTCCTCCTCCTCCTCCTCCTCCTAGCATGTCCCCAATGCGAATTCTCCCCTGCAAGATGACTTCCTTGGCTTGCAAGTAATGCTCAATTGTTTGCCGCCTGGAAATCAAGCCAACATTAGCTGCCTCCAATCAGGGGCATCCTGGGTTTATTTCGCCCCAGGCTGCAGCGAAAACAGCTGGGCCCACCCCACCATCTTTTATAAGCCCTGGCAGATCCTCCCAGCCATTTGCGAGTCCACTTCCTTTGTGCCTGCACGCACATCTGCGGAAATAAAACCCCCTTGGCTGGTCTGCTATCTTCCAAACTCATCTGCTTCTGCAAATTTAGGAAGCCTCTGTGACTCAGGAAATGGGGGTCTTCCAGGCTGAAGGCTCAGCTCCCAACCCAGCCGAGTTAGGGACGTGAATGACCCTTTGGAGACCTTTGACCGAGGGGCCAGGAAGAAGATGGTGTGGCCCTCCAGGGTAATTATTCTGGTATTTCCCCCCTGGATGTGCAACTCCAAACAGGAATCCATAGGCAACACACGGCCACTTCCATAGCTCCCAACGGATGGGCAGCCATAATTTCGAGGTTATTTCAAGTTATATCCTGTCTTTTTTCTCCCTCGTTCACACAGGCAGTCCTCGGCTTATGACCACAACCGAGCCCAACGTTTATCTTGCAAGACATCCGTCAAATGAGCTTTGACCCAATTCAATTCCCACCACACTTGCTGAGGGAATCGCTGCTGCCGTTCATTTAGCAAGACGGTCGTTAAGCAGATCTGGCTTCCCCCACTGACTTTGCTCGTCAGTCAGGTCGCCCAAGGGGATCGCGAGACACGCTCCCCCAGGACGCTGCAACGGTCATAAATACGAGTCAGCTGCCAAGTCTCTGAATTTTGATCACGTGACCCTTGGGGATGCGGCCACGGTCGGTAACTGTGAAAATCGGTGACAAATCACTTTTTTTCAGTGGATGTTGTAACTTTGAACGGTCACTAAATGGTAGGTAGAGGTAGTCCTCGACTTATATCCATTTTTTCTGTGGCTCCTCTCTTCGATAAGTTTCCATCCGTTTGCTTCTTGTCCTGCCTTCAGGCGCTTTGGAGAATAATTTGACCCCCTCCTCTTCTTCGTGGCAGCCCCTCAAATATTGGAAGGCTGCTATCACGTCCCCCCTGGTCCTTCTCTTCTTTATATGTTTGAGCCTCCCGTCCCCTCATCGTCTTTTTTTTGCTCTTCTCTGCACTCTTTTTCTAGAGTTTCAACATCTTTTTTTTTTTCAAGAAGGCCAGAATGAAATAGAAAAAAAAAGCCCTAATCTTCTTCTGCAGATGGCTGTTTCTTTCTAACGCCTGCTGTTTCTAACTTCCCTTTCTGCTCTTGCGCTGGTTCAGACTGGGCTACTCAGAGCAAGCTTCCCGTTTTACTTCCTCTGTTAACAGACAGGCAGGTGTCAGGGCTTCGAGCAGCCCTGCACATTCCATAGTAGCTAACTATGGTTGAGCTTCAGACACTCCTGAGTTGAAAGCCTAGATAAGGCTGGAAAAGTGCCCACCGGGGCTCCGAGGTCAATGATAAGGCACTTCCTACATCCCAGGGTGATTTAATACCAGAGCTGGCTTTGAGCGCCATACGTTCAACCTCAACCAAGTCCAATTCTGGTCACCATGTATACAAAAAAGATGCTGAGACCTTAGAAAGAGTGCAGAGAAGAGCAACAAAATTGATAAAGGGTCTGTATTGAATGAGAGAGGCAGCTGATTATGTCTAGTCTAACGAAGAGAGGGGTTAGATGTGATATGATACCCAGGAGGATGACATGAGCAGGGAGTTGGACTAGAAGACCACCGAGGTCCCTTCCAGCTCTATTCTATTCTAGCCTTTTCAAGGACTTCCAGAGACCTTGCTGCCTTTTTATTGTTGTTGTTGCTGTTGTTGTTGTTGTTGTTGTTACCCTCTTCCAGTACTTGAGGAACTGTCACAAAGAAGAGGGTGGGGTCAACCTATTCTCCAAAGGATAAGATGGCAGGGCAAGAAATAATGGATGGAAACTCATCAAAGAGAGAGCCAAACCTAGAAGTAAGGAGAATTCTATTAATTCCGCAATTAACCAGTGGAACGACTTGCCTCCAGAAGTTGTGGGTGCTCCATCACTGGAGGTTTTCAAGAAGAAATTGGATAGCTATTTGTCCAGAATGGTACAGGGTCTCCTGCTTGAGCAGGGGGTTGGACTAGAAGACCTCCAAGGTCCCTAACAGCCTTACGATTCTCTACAGAGTTTATATTTATGACCAGAGGTTTCGTGTGTTAAACCGAGAGGAAGTTAACAGGACGAAATGCTGATGGGTGCAAAACTCTGTCCCTGCCCCCACTCTCTTTTCCACACACTAAGCCTACGTATTCTGGGGTTGCACAATACGCCAACCCAATGTTTCTCAACAATTGGGCAACTTGAAGAGGGGTGGGCTTTAACTCTTACAATTCCCCAACTAGCATGCTTTAGGATGCGTGAACTTTAAGAGCTTGAGTTCCTAGCATGCTAGGTGCAGATTTAAGGGAGTTGGGAATCCATGCATCTTAAAGCATGCTAGCTCGGGAATCCTGGGAGTTGAAGTCCCCCCATCTTAAAGTATGTTGGCTGGGGCATTCTGGGAGTTGAAGTCCACCCATCTTAAAATTGCCCAGGTGGAGAAACACTGCACTACCCCTTAAATAAACCTCAAATTATATCCTGCGAAACGCATAGAGAAGCAGCCTGGCTTGCAACGACGCTAGTCCACCCAACCGTGTCAACTGCCACATGCCCGCCTCCCAAAGACGGTCACTTACATGCCATGATCGCCATAGTAGTTATAAAACTCCATGTGACTGCAAGCCTGTATCCAGCCTACAATCCAGGTCTCCTTTTTGGGCACCGGAGGCAACAGGACTTGAGCCGAAGCGCGGAAATGTGGGGTGCGGTATCTCAACACCACGTTGGACGACTCGTCGATGTTGGTGGGGACGGGGTCAATGGACGTCTTGACCTCCAGAACGGTGATGCTTTCCCGAAACCCTTTCGCCTTGCAGCTGATGCTCTGGATGCAGCCCATGGCCCAAAGTACCAGCACGATCGCCAGGAGGCACCAACAATCTTCTTCATCGGTCAATTCAAAGCTGATATCCATAGGATAGAAGACACATTCTCAGTAGTTGACCAGTTTATGGCAGGCTGAATAAATCAATTTTTTTTTTTTTTTGCCCTAGAGGCAAAAATCCGTGCCACTGAGTCAGGATCGGTTAAATCCACTGTTTTCGCTCCAAAGCAAGACGATGCAAGTCCAATCATCCACTTTTGCTTGGGTTTTTTTTTTTTGTTGTTTTTTTTGGGAAAGACCGTTTCCAGCTGACTTGGATTCCCTGATCGGTGAGTTACAATCAAAAGTCAACTGGCCTTATATTTGCTTTGATATATTTCTTTGGGGTTTTTTCCCCCCCCTCTTCTGTTTTTAATCTTTTAAAACAAGATGAAGGCGAAGTCTACGCGAAGAATAAATGCATCTCTTTCATATGTGGGCTCTAGCTTCTCGGTGACAGCGTCAAGTTTTCACTTCCTGATGGAGATTCATTCATAACTTCCCCTTCGCAAAAGCGAGAGAGAGAGAGAAGAAAAAAACAACAGTTTTGTTTTTGAAACAGCCAAAGGAATTTTTCAAACACTGTCCGAACAAAAGCCCAGTTTGATATCTTTAACCCATAATCTCTTATTTTATCCCCTTCTTTTTTAGCTATTAAAAAAAAATAATTGCCCAGGTTTAAAAGAAAAAAGCACCATTCAAAAATAGCTTAGTGAACAGTCCCAGTTTTCTGGTTTATTTATTACAAAATTTATATGCTGCCCATCTCACCAAGCGGCCACTCTAGGCAGCTTACCACACGTAAAAGGAACAGAATAAAAACTGAAAGCATTACATGGATAAAAATTAGCATTCCAATGAATTAAATAAAAATTAAATTGAATAAAGTTTGCTCTGTTTTGTAACTGTAATGGAAAATCGGAGATGAGCTCCAAGTGGAAATATTAGGAAATATATATCAGCATGCAGTACCTACTTCTTGGCTTCAGAGTTGCCTGAACCATGAAATAGATAGATAGATAGATAGATAGATAGATAGATAGATAGATAGATAGATAGATAGATAGATAGATAGATAGATAGATAGATAGATAGATAGATAGATGGAAAGAAAGAAAGAAAGAAAGAAAGAAAGAAAGAAAGAAAGAAAGAAAGATGATAGATAGATAGATAGATAGATAGATAGATAGATAGATAGATAGATAGAAAGAAAGAAAGAAAGAAAGAAAGATAGATGATAGATAGATTGATAGATAGATAGATAGATAGATAGATAGATAGATAGATAGATAGATAGATCGATCGATAGATAGATAGATAGATAGATAGATAGATGATAGAGGGAGGGAGGGAGAGAGAGAGAGAGAAGAAAGGGTAAATGATGGATGATGAGAGACAGAGAGAGATTTGGGCCACAATAAAGGCTGCTAAAACTTACAGGAGTTTTAATGATCCAAAGTCCAGTTTTGTCTTTCAAAATCTGTCAGTACAATCCGCACTAGTTTTCAAGGTGGGTTACAATTTGTGGTTTTGCTGTAACAGTCCAGCTTACAGTCACTGTTTTAGAAATAAGCCGTCTTACTGAGGCCAATCAAAAAATTCCTCTTGACGCCTCCTAAGAGTTCTTAAGTTAATAGACACATCTGTCCTTCCTTCCTTCCTTCCTTCCTTCCTTCCGCTTGTAGATTTCTTTAGTCACATCCGCCAAAGGGAACGAAGGACAAAAACAAGAGAATGGAAGCACGACGTGTCCCTGTCGGAGCCATTAATTCGGAACTGAGCTCACTTCTGACCCAGGATAGTATCTTGGCAGGGTCTGAAGCCTTTACTTACCTTTGGGCAGGAATATTGTCAATAATTGTATTAACCATCTCCTTCTTTCACCTTTTTCAGAGATTCTAATACATCCAGCTTTTCACTAAGTCCTAATCACAGGGGACAATTCCACCACCCCCACCACCCAAAAAAAGCACTGAAATGGCCAGTCGTATATATATATATTTCCCCAATCAGCAGCTACACACCTAATCTCCCACGCTGTTGTCCTCCAAACGCGAAGCCGGGGTGTGCTGGAAGGCCAGGCAGAAAAAAGTTTGGTTTCAACTTTTCTCTCGTGGGTTGTTTTTTTTTTTCCTTTTCTTTTCTTTTCTCTCGCCCCCTTCTCTCTCCCTCTCTGGCGGGTTCTTAATTTTTCTCTCGTCGCCCCCCCCTTCTGTCTCTCTCTCTCTTTTTCTCCCCCCGCCCAAAAACCGGGTCTGAGGCTCCTGCGCTGGCTCCCCACTGTCGGCTGCAGGGCGCCCTAGTGTGTGCCCAGCGCCGGCCGCGGCTTGCGCATCAATCGCGCCTTTGGTGACCGCGCGGCGCACCTCACAATCGCCGCCCGCGGAGGGGCCCCCCCCTGAAAGAGGCGCGGGGGGGGGAGATGGGGGGGGAGGCGGCCCCGGCGGCCCGCAGCCGTGCAGGGGCTCCTCTTGGGCGCCCCCTCCCCGGCGGCGCTTCCTTCTCGCCCTCCGTCGCTCGGCGCGTCTCCGCGTCCTTCCCACCCGGCCGACGCCGCAGCCGGGAAGCTGCAGCCGCCGCGCTCTTCCTCGCCTCCTCTTCCTCGCTGGCTCCAGCCTCTGCCTCGCCTGCCTTGGGCTGGTGCTGCTGCTGCTGCTGCCGCCTTGCAGCGTCTGGCCAGCCCCGGCGGCGGCGGGGGAGCCAGGGGCAAGGAAGCGAGGACCCGCGCGCCGGTGCGTCTTCTGCTCCTGCTCGCCTTGCGACCGCCTCTGCCGGCCGCGGAGAGGGTCCCTGGCGGCGCGGGGCGGGCAGTTCCCTGGCTCGGCTGGCTCGTCCCTCCGCTGCCCTTCATCCAGCCGCCAAGAGCCTCCTCCTCCTCCTCCTCCTCCAGCTCCGGGGATCTCCGGACAGTCTCGCTCTGGCAAGCTTGCGCACCGCCCGCGCCACCCTCCGCTGGGTTTCAAGGCTGCTGGAGAGGAGCAAGGCGCCCCGGCGGGCAGGTCCTCTGCAGGGCGGCCGCCACCTTTTGGCCACCACCCCCCGCCCGCGGGGGAGAGGAAGCAATGCCCTCTTCCTTCCCCCAGGGGCAGCCCGCGCGTCTGGCTCCGGCTGGCTTGGATCCGCAGCCGCCGTCCGCGCAAAGGCGGCGGCGCCCTCCCCGTCTTCCCAGCCGCGCGCTAGGGCAGGTGCGCGCCGCAATCCTGACGCCCGGTTGGCCTTGCCCTCGCCTCCTGCTGCTTCGGGAACAGGGAAGCGGGCCAGCACCTTGGAGTCCGGCTCTTTTGCGCCCTGCTTGCGCGCCTCGCCCGCTTCTCTGCCTTCCTCCCCTAGGCGGGCAGCGGGGCAAGGGGCGAGTGGCAGAGAAAGGCAAGGGGTCCGGGGGGGGGGCTTCGTGGGCTGCAGCGGAGACCAAACTTTTGCAAAACAAAAAAAATATATATCTATCTATCTATCTATCTATCTATCTATCTATCTATCTATCTATCCATCCATATCTATCTATCTATCTATCTATCTATCATCTATCTATCTATCTCTATCTATCTATCCATCCATCCATCCATCCATCCATCCATCCATCCATCCATCCATCCATCCATCCATCATTTGTCATCTATCTATCTATCTATCTATCTATCTATCTATCTATCTATCTATCTATCTATCTATCTATCTATCTATCTATCTATCTATCTATCTATCTATCTATCTATCTATCTATCTATCTATCTATTTCTATCCATCCATCCATCCAGACTGCTTCGGCGCCTCGCACTGAGCAGGTTGTTTTATCTGTCTCGGCAACTTGATATGTGCAGTCCGTCCTGAACGCCAACCCGGCGCCCCCCTCTGGGCTGTGCGCCCTGATGTGGAATCCCGAACAGACGGACGACCACCACCCCCCCTCCCCCCTCTTCCTCCCTTCCCCCCCCCTCTCTCTCTCTCCCTCCCCCCCTCTCTCTCCAAACTGCAGCACTTTTGAAAGCGCCAGGCAGTGTCTTTCAAGTTTAAGGAACGCTGGGTATTGTAGTTTTAATTACGCCTTCGGATTTCCCCCCCCCCACCGCCCTTGTAGAATAAACCTTGTTATCTTCTTCTTCATCATCATCATATTTTTTTTGCCTCCCGAGTTGTGACTGCGGATATGTGCAATCCGAGGTGCCTCTCCGAGTGGTGCTGGTGTGGGATTAAGAGAAGGCTGGGTCCTAGTGCCCCACAGTTGGCTGCATGACCTTGGCCCAATTCCACCTCTTGATGTACTGTTGGCAGAAAGCAAAGCAAGCTAAAAGGATTTTTTTTTTTTTCAGGATTCAGAGTGACCTGCAATGGTAGCTTAAGGTCTTCTGGATCCTGGGCGATAAGCTGGTGTGGAGCACAGAAGCCAGGCTGGAATGTGGTGGTTGAGATAAGACTCATTCGGGAGAGCTCTGAGTCTGAGTCTGCCTCTATCAGTGCAGAGGCTACAGAGCACTTGCAAAACCCTCTGCCCACCCAAATGCAGGATGTGCAGATATCTATCTTACCCCAGTTGGGCTCAGGCCAGGGGGCTTGGCTTCCCAGTCAGAATTACAGAATAGCAGAGCTGGGAGGGACCTTGGAGGTCTTCTAGTCCAGCCCCCTGCTGGACTATCCATCCAGTCATCCATCTACCCACCCAGTTATCTACCTACCTACCTACCTACCTATCCAGTTATTCATCCACCCACCCAGTTATCCGTCCGTCCGTCCGTCCATTCGTTTGTCTGTCTATCTATCTCAACATATAGGCTGCTTTAGCTGGAAAGAACTTTAAGCAACATATGCTCTAATCCCATGTAAAGATTATTTTATTTTATTTATTTATTTTAATTTTTTTTATTATTTTTTTTAATTTTTTTTTATTATTTTTTTTTATTTCATTATTTTATTTTTATTTTTTTTATTTTTTTATTTTTTATTTTATTT